>NW_024962237.1:0-237500 GCF_018350215.1 Panthera leo
ATGTGTGTAAACATAAAGGCACTTTTCTTCTTTTAGGCTGAAGTGTTAGAAAGCTCCTTACAGGGGTGCCTGGGTGGCGCAGTCGGTTAAGCGTCCGACTTCAGCCAGGTCGTGATCTCGCGGTCCGGTCCGTGAGTTCGAACCCCACGTCGGGCTCTTGGCTGATGGCTCGGAGCCTGGAGCCTCTTTCTGATTCTGTGTCTCCCTCCTCCCTCTGCCCCTCCCCCGTTCATGCTCTGTCTCTCCCTCTGTCCCAAAAAAGTAAAAAAATAAAAAAAAAAAAACGTTGAAAAAAATTTTTTTAAAAAAGAAAGCTCCTTACAGACACCACATCCTCTACCCCTGTTACTTAAGCATTGAGCACCTTCCGAGACCCAGGGCATTCTCCAGTGACATCCTTGGCCTTGATGTTGACAGGTCTGGTCCCTTGCACTTGGGGCCCACCTGTGGGGTCAGGAAGGGTTCCTCTTCCCTCCCTTCCCACCCCAGCCCAGCCCCCTGCCCCCTGCTCCTGCCAGTCCTCCCCAGGATCACTTTCCTACTGAAGCAACCTGCTCATGGATCCTCTGCTCAGAGTGCTTCTGGTTCCGGACACCCTGACCCAAGATGCAGCTCACCAAGAGAGAGGTCACTCCACAAATGAGCCCTAGCAAATGCAAGACATGCTTTTCTTTTGGGTCTTCTAATTCCTTCTTGTGTTGTTATCTAGGTTGAATTTATGAAAGGAAAACACACCCAGGGCTTCTCATGGCAAATAAGAAACATTCCCAGTGTCCTCAAATATTTGAAGGCAACTCAGGAACCGTGGAGTTCAGTGCCAACAGCTTCTGGAGGCAGCTAGGCTCGTCACTGAGGAAGTCACACAGGGAGAACGTGTCGCTATTTCACGCACGCAGTGCAGAGACTTGCCCCTGGAGACCACACAGGGCAAGCCCCCATCTGAGGCGTGAGTACATCTGCAGTAACGCACTGGGGCCCCTGCCTCTGGAGACAGCCTACCGTTTGCTGAGCTACTGCCGACTGCTGGAGATGCTTTTCTCCCTCCTGGCTGAACTCCTCTTCAGTGCCAACTCCACCCTTGCACCCCAGCTCTGGTTTCCCTTTTTTTTTTTTCTTTTTAATGTTTGTATATTTTTTTATTTTTGGAGGGGGAGGAGAGGGGCAGAGAGAGAGGGAGACACAGAATCCGAAGCAGGCTCCAGGCCCCGAGCTGTCAGCACAGAGCCTGACACGGGTCTTGAACCCATGAACCGTGAGATCATGACCTCAGCCACAGTCAGACACTCAATCGACTGAGCCAGCTAGATGCCCCAACTCCAGCTCTGTTTTCTAAAGCCACAAAGGGGAACAAATAATCCCTCCTTTCACACGCAAGACTTTCAGAGGTGGCAGAAAGCAAGCTCTCCGGCTCCACCTTGTCCCCATGCTGGGTGTATGTGGCCTCGACCACACACTGTTCATTCCCTCATCCAGCAAACGCTTCAAGGGCCCACCACGCATCAGACGCCGCGGTCAGTGCCGGAGACAGAGTGGTGAACCAGACAGGCTACCTGAAGCTTATGAACCAGTGTGTAGACAATGAGCATCTGTTCCTCATACCGCGGGGTCCAGTCCCACAAAGTCACCCTGCAGAACTTCCAAGCCAAAGGCAGGGAGAAGACTCTTGCACCTTTCTCCTTAAAACGTTCCCCAGGAGTCTTCTACAGAACACAAGATCCCAAGAGATGCTCCCCAAACAGAGGTCCTAGGAGCACGTGAGATTAGCAAAGGCAGTCACATACTCTTCTGGGGTCATAGCACGCGGTGTGTTAGCAATTCAGCATCTTCCTGTTGTGCAACATCTACTTGACTGCTTTTTAAACATTTTTTTAACACTTATTTGTTATTGAGAGACAGAGCATGAGCAGGGGAGGGGCAGAAAGAGGAGGAGACATGGAATCCAAATAGGTTCCAGGCTCTGAGCTGTCAGCACAGAGCCCGACGCGGGGCTTGAACTAACCATGAGATCATGACCTGAGCCAAAGTTGGACCCTTAACCAGCTGAGCCACCCAGGTGCCCCCTAATTTGACTTCTTTTAAACCAGTGTCGCCCCAACCTATTGGAACCACACAACTCAGTCTTTTTTTGGAAGAGAAGTTTTCCTGTTTTATCTTTTGCAACTAGAATGCCTTGAAGCATTCTTGCTTTGCCCTATCCTTAAAACTGGAGACAAAGTAAAACCTGGGTAGGCACTTTCCCTTCCCCCTCCCCACCTCAGGGGAGGAGACAGGAAGTTGTGTGCTGGAGCCAGGGTCTGCATGATCAGCAGGAAATGAGCGGCAGGCCCTCTGGGCACATCATGAAGGCCTCCAAGCAGGAGTCCCTGTGTCCTCGGGAAGCGACAGGAGATGGGGCAGACAGATTGGTCTATCCTAGGCTCAGGGTCTTGGCTCAGAGGGGGCCTGTACCAGCATCCACTGAGACAAAGCAACCACCTGTGTGTGACGGTCCCCGGTGATGCGTTTGGCATCGAGAGTCGCTTGGCCTGATTGTCACTGGAATCAGGCCCTGCAGGAATGCCCATCACCTCCTGCCAAAACCACTGCCAGCTCACAGCCCCTGGCCAAGCATCCCAAGCCATTGCAGAACAAGGATGGGGAGGGGGCCGCCCCAGCATTACCAGGACCCTTCTGGTTGTAAGTGACAGAAACTAAACACAGGCGGGTTTATTAAAGACAAGAACATTAATGGTTCCCATGACCTGGCGACTCAGCACCAGGCCGGCTGCAGGGGGCCAACCTCTGCTGTCAGGTTTATGTTCACCTCCATGGACTACACTCTGGGGAAGCTCCCCTGGTGGTGACACAGTGCACTGGCTCCTGTCCAGGTGAAGAGAGTAGCCTTTCCTGGATGCTGAGCACAATTCCCAGGGCCCACTCAACAGGCCAATGAGTGGAAGAGCTGACTGGCTAGGCCTGGGCCAAGTGTGCTCTCTGTGGCTGGGGTGGAATTAGCCCCACCCAAACCACGCAGACAAAGTGTGGGCACAGAGTGGTCCCCCAAAGGAAATTGTGAGTACCCTCACCCCAACACCCAGGAGCGGCTGTCCACTGTAGGGGAAGGGCATACCTGCCCACTGAACCAACCATGTCAAAGACACTGGAGGACAAATCATATCTTTAATGTCACTCCCACACCTCGGCTTCTTCCTCAATGCCGAGTCCCACCTTGCCCTGCTTCCCCCAGTCGCCTAATGATTACCTTACAGAGAAGAAAGATGGGCCCAGGACTATGCATGCTTAACAATCATTTCGATGGTGTGCAATTCAGGGCGGGAGCAGACCTCCTCCTGGAGGGGACCCCTCAACATGCCCAGAACCGGGGCCCCAACTCTGCAGGAGGTCCCGCAGGACAAGGCAGGAATCTGAGTGTGCAGCCAACGTCCCACATAATGCTGACGCACGTGGCCCTCGAACAGTGCTTTGAAAAAGCCAGGCTGAATCCATGGAGAAGTGACCAGGGCCTGGGAAATTGTTTCATTATCTTTAGAAGAAGAAAACAGCCCGAGGATATGCATGCAATGCACAGAATCAGAGGAAAAGAAGGGTGTGACGCAAGATGAATGAGGGCTCTGTTACTGAGGAGAAATGAAGATGTCTGAAATACCCTCGATGCCATGCTCCAAGGTAAAACAATGGAAAACCCCCATCACTGGGAGAAACTGAGAAATGATGGAAATGGTTAGGTGGGCGGTTTGGTCCTCTCTGGGGAGTCAGAAGATCTACTTTGGGGCCCAGGCAGCTCTGTTCCTCAGTGCGGAGACCTTCAGTGCATGAAGACCTTGCCTTGGGCTCAGATGTGCCCACTTGTTAGGGTTGGAAGACCGGGAAGTAGAAGCACTGAGCGTGATGATAGAGTCCGGCATATAGACACACAGGCCTGTCTCCCTGCCTCGTATGGTGTGTGTACACACACACACACACACACACACACACACACACACCACACGCATGCACCCTGGAAGAGTTCCACTAATTGCTGTGATATGAGAATTTGAATGTTGTACTTTATTTTTATATAAATAAAAAACACAAAAAAACTGCAAGTCAGGACGGACCAGGCTGTTAACTACATGCCATAGTAACAAACGGTTTCCTGAATACGGGGGCTTAAAACAGCAAAGGTTTGTGTCTGAGGAAGCAACACGCTGTCTGTGGGTGGGTGGGAGCTCTGCTCTGCTCCCCAGTGGGACCCCGTTCTGGCACCTCTGCTGCTCAAGGCAGTGGAGGGAGGGAGGGCCTCGTGGATGTCACACCAGCAGTGGAAGTGACACGTGCCGACTCCATTCACAACTCCTGGGCCACCTGGGAGTGGTCACCTGACCGCTCCCCCCACAACAGGGGACATGCCAGGAAAGGTAACTCTACCAGATACACAGACAGGGACAATATACATAGATGTATTTCTACCATCTACAGAGAAATGAGTATTGCTTCGTACTAACGACTAGTGCACTCATAAACAATAATAATATGTAGTATGTGTATACATATCATATTGCCTGTGTATACAGATAACATTACATGTACATATACTTACGTGCACAGGTGTACGTGCACATGCATACTCCCCTCTATGCATATGTGTGGTGTGTTGTGCACATGTATGTGAGAGTAGGAGTCAATTCACATGGCTTAGTCCACAATAAGCACTTTAAAAAACTAAAAATGAATTATGATCCCAAGCCACTGGTCCTTCTGCAGACCTTGGGCAGTGTCTAACGCCCCTGCACTGCCCTCTCCCCACACTCACTTTCTTGAAGAGGGGGTGGGTGGCAGGACATCCTGTCCCTGGGTCAGCTAGAGAACCGCTCCACGGGCTACGCACACATTAGCGGGCCTGGCGCCGTGCCAGGTACCAGATGTGGGGCTGTGGCAATGTGAGCTAGCCCCCGCCTTCTCGAAGTTTACGTCACACTGCGGGGACGGAGAATGTGTGAACAAACCCTCAGGTAAGACACTCTCCAATGGTGATAAATGCTCTGAAGAAAATCAACCAGGGACTGGGGGAGGGGGAGGGGTGGTGGCAGCAGGTTCTTTACGTGGACAGGCAAGAGGTCTCTCTGAGGAGCTGGTGCACGAAGGAGGTGCCATCGCAAAGAGGCGTGAAGGGGCGCTTGGGGACCTGCATCGCTCGCCGGGCAGGGGATCCCGGAGGATGTGTTCGCAGGCCCGGCTGGGGGCAGGCGAGCTTCCAGAAGCCGTCTACCAGGGAATTCTGCCCAAGTGGGGCTGCGAGGGCTTCCGGGCCATCTTTGTCTCCCCCCCCCACCCTTGCTCCTTTAGACTCCTGCCCAAACATGTGCGGGACCGTGCGGTTGGCCATGAAGGATCTTCACTAAACAGCTCCCACCACCCTGAGTGATTGCTTTCCATTTGAGAAAAAAAACCACATAGTTCAGCTCTTTCCCAGGCAGCTCCCCGTTCCGAAGAGCCGCCTGCACATTAAAGCTTTCGATGCATGGTGCCCAGCCTGCTTAGGCCTTCTTTGTGGCCTCATCAGCAGTAACTGGACGATTACAAAGGCTTCTTCTGTTTTTACAAACAATGATTTATTGGACCCCTTCAACTCTTCTTTCCCAAGTCTGGGTATTACATGGGCATGTTTTGCTATAATTAAATTCCTAGATTACTGTCAAGCCAATTGTTTTACCCATCCAATCTGTAACAATGCGTTTTTATTGTCTCTTGTTTTTTTTTTTTTTTTTTTTTAATTAAGCTGGAGATAGATGTATTCTATGAGATCCAGAAAAGAAATAAAAACAGCCCTATTCTCTAGTCAATCCACCCCAATCAGAGGGACTCTGGAGGAGGGAGGTAGGAATCTTCAGTGAGCTCTACTTAGCGTAGAAGAAGCCAGACATTCTGGGTTTGTCCACCCCACACTCAACAGGTATTTATTGAGCAACTACTAAATGCTGGCCACTGAGAAGGACACAATGGTGAACAGGACAGGATGAGACTATCCTCAAATGCTTACATTCTGCTGGGACTGACTTGTAACAAAGAAGTAAGTTTAAAACAGTAAGATGGCAGTGTCCTTTATAAAAGAGAAGCCAACAGCATGCCTGATAGGAAGTGACAATGACTGAAGGCTATGAAAATCAAGTGACCAGGGAAGCCCTTTGGAAAATCATATTGAGATGAGATCAGAATTAGGAGGGCAGAGCTAAACCAAGGAAAACAGCACTGATGACAGAAAGAAATAGCAGGTTCAAAGGCTCGGGGCAGGGAAGACCTCAGCAAGTGTTAGAAGTGGCAGAGAGCAGGGAGAATACAAGATGAGGTGGAGAAGCTTAAATGGAATTGAATTTGCAGGAAAAAGGAAAAGAAGTGTCTTCTGGGAGCAGAAAGGCAGGGAGGAGGGGACTAGGGGGGCTCTGGAAGCAGCCCCAGCCTTGGCTGTATCTTAGGGGCACACCTGTGCAGTACGCCTGCTTCACACCGCAGACCTCTTGGCCAAAGACTCTTGCGGTCCAGGACGGGCATAAAACAGCATGAACCTTCATGCTGGGACGCAAGCACTCTGGCCTAGTGACCAGTGGCCAGAGCAGTGTCCCCCACGCCTGGCTACAGCCTCCAACAAGGGAAGTTCTCCAAAACCCTGACAGAAGCTGACCCCCAAGAACAAGTGTGGCTGAATTTTCCTCTCACCAGGAAGGATGAAGGCTCAGCTTGTTCATTCCTTTGATGGCCAGAAAGTAAGGGTGTTAGGTATTCCGTGCACTTCACAGTTGGGAACCTGATGAATCCCTGCTGCATTTGTAGCCTTGATACTAGAATGGTACCCGGTGTATCTAGGTGCTCAATACATGATTAAAAAGAAAGACCTGCCTGGATAGAAGACTTGGCTGCTCCTCCCACCCCCTCAAGGTGGCCGCATGCATCCAATGTTCCTTCTCACGCCCACCCTGCACCCACGGCTCGCCCACATTCGAGCACACCCACTGCCCCCTCCCTGGGTCCCTACAGAGATGGCGACCACATGCTTGGGGCCTGGGAAGCACCTTAGAATCGGTCTCTGCCTTACACTTAGTTGCTCACTGGACCTGCGCTCAGTATCATGAATAGAAAGTCAATAACTCTCCAACAAAGAGTGCTCATCAGAGAGTTCTTTGGCTGTCTACTGGGACCTATGGCTGTGCACAAAGAGCAGGGACCCAGGAGGAACTTCTGAAATGGTTTGAAGCAGGCCCATCCCCTTGCTGAAAGCATCACAGCCTCCCAGTGTGCTCGGCATAACCCAGAAATGGGGACAATCAGACGCTGGCACTGTGCGGCTTTGACAGGAGGCAGGCTGGATGTCCTGGCATCTTGGGGAGGAATCGGGAGTTGGGGTGGGGGGGCCACTGCATTGACATGGTAGCACCTGGAGGTCTGTACCACGGATTGCCCCCACTTGTAGATCAATACTTCACGCCCATATTGATCTCAATTGGTTTCCTCACTGACAATCAGCAGTTCCAGAGGAAGTTGTAAACATTCCCCAAATAAAAGTGACAACAAGGAAATCTGAGCATAGGCACATTAAAAAAAAAGAAGAGGAAAGATTTTCTTTAAAATCATAAAATGTTTATAACAATAACAGATAATGGAGTAGCATTATCTTCAGAATGCAAAGGTAGCAATTAAATCTCTGTTGGGCAAAATGTCCCCTACTGCCAGAGATGCACGCCCAACCTCAGAACAAAATCTCCTCTGTTTTCATCTCCTACCTCTGTGATTATGGAAGCTGCAAGGACTTGGCTGGGGGTGGCAGAGAACTCATCTATTAGAAACCTTAAAAACAAAAAAAGAAAAGAAAACATGAGAACGGGACTCAGGAGGGACTGATTACAAGGTAGCTCCAGATGTGGGTAGAGGAAAAAAGAATGCATTTTGCCAAACTGACAGAGCTCCTGACCTGTAGCTCCCTGAGGTCCAGCTATGATTCCCTAGTCTTCATAGGGAAAATTGTGGTGTCTCTCTAGAATTTTCCCCCTTGACACATGGCAGGTCAACTTTTCCCAGCAGGAAGCAGATTTTTGCAATAAAGCATTTTGATTGTTAATGTATCCTTGTGTAAATTGGATACTCTGAGTCTAGACCCTCATATTTTTTTAATACTTGATGGGTGGGAGTGGGGACATGCTGCTATTTTAAATCTCTCAGCAATTTTCTGAACCATCTTTGGAATAGGAAGACTGCTCTTTATTTCCAAAAAACAAAACAAACCAAAGCATTTTCAATGAGCCCTTTGATTTTACAAAGGAGAAGTCAAACCCCTATTTGGGAATGGAGAGGTTCTAACTAAGGAGATGTGAAATAGCCTTGCGTGATAATGTGAAGTGTGTCACTGCTGTGCATGGAACTCACCTTTGAGCTGGGAGTGTAAATGTGGGAGAGGAGTCTAGGACTTTGTGTGGGGGGCTAGGGGGAAGCGGGCGGCAGCATTCTTTCTGCTGATCCCCAAAATGCTGCGGTTGATGGCAGGCAAGAGGTGGGTCCTGGGACTGGTGCACTGGATGCAGAAACATGGTATCAGGTTGAGGGTTAAAGAGAAGCACATCTAGCAGGGACCCGCGGCTATGGTGGACCTGGCTTCAGATCACAGCCTTCTTTCAACTTTGGTCCCTCCCAAGCTTTCCGTGAAGTTTTGATAAACATGAAAGGAGCCTGATTTAAATCCCACTTTAAGGAAACAGAGGAGGACCTTAACCCCTTCCGGAGAATGTAATTGCAAAATGCTGCTGATGTGTGGAGGGCAGAGCATTGGTCTGTCTGAGAAGAACAAGTACAGTGGATGTCAATGGATATAATCCCCCTCGGTTCCCTTCCCTGTCTTCATTCTTCTGGCATTAGAACTTCTCTTTCTAGCCTGAAGCCTCTTTGCACACCAGACTTAGCCACTCAGAATGTGGTCTCCTACTGGCTCAATCCTGGCCAATGCAAAGCTTCCCTGGGACTTTCCCTGGAACCATCAGATGCTGGCTGAGAAAGTTGCTGGGGAGGTGCTGTAAGTACAGAGGGGCTGGTAGCTGGCTTTGGTCCATGTACGAGAGAGCCCAGCTGAAGAGGAAGAATGGTTGTGAGTTACTTATTCCTCTGGTTTCCGCTCTGCTCCACGGTTGCAAGCTGGCTTCGTCCTCCCTTCTGAAGCTCTCACTTTCTGCCGTGGCTGCCTACAGCTCTCCTCCATGGAGCCCTGTAAAACTGCCCCCTCCCCCACTCCTTCAGGTCCTGGGATGGAAATGGTTCTTCCATTATCACTAGCCCAGGGGTTCCTCGATGTGCCGCTCTCTGGACAATATCTCTGTTGATTCTTCTGTTTTGCCAGTTTGTGGTCTATTTCCTTCCTGAAGCCTGATCTAGTAAAGATTGGCCTCTGTGGTCAAACAAGAAACAGGTCCTTCTGTTGTCAGCTGGATAATAATGGGAGTTAGTGAGTCCTAAAAAATGGAGCAGTTAGGAGCCACTTGTGTTATATTCATGACAAACACAAGTTATGAAGCCTGGTCTTTGCTCACAGAACCTCCTGAATTCTGGGAAGTAACCACATCTATCTGAAGTTGCCTCTAAACTTCCCTTAGCATGCTTATCTAGGGCTTGCCAGTGCTGACTCTTAAAAACCAGGCTGAGAGAATGACATCAGCAAGATGGTAGCACAGGAGGTCCCCTGTTCATATCCACACCCCCCCACCCCCCCCCCCCGCTCAGCAATAAAAACCTGGCATCTATCCACAGACAACAGTGCTTTTCTGGGAGCTTTGGGATCCAGGTAGGAAATTCTGAAACCCTATGCCGTCCAAGCGCTATTTTGAGAATGGAGGCCCATAGCCAGGTTGCTGACTCACTGACTGCAGTCTCAACTATATACCCAGAAACAGGTATATGCCCCTGCAGGCTCAGCTATCACGCCATCTGCCATCTCTCCTGTCACCAGTCCCATACGTCAAGGTCTCTGGGAGAAGTTACACCCATATCTGCACTGGCTAAGAGGCCCATAGACCTCAGTCCCAGCTGTGTACCTTGAAATGGCCAGCCCTTCTCAGCCATACACCAAGATCAAGTGGGGATTATCCTTGGGAGACAACGATGGTTCGCTATGTACAAATCGACAAAGGTGTTACACTGTATTAACAGGATAAAGGATAAAAGCCATATGCTCATCTCAACAGACACAGATGAAGCATTTGACAAGATTCAAACATCGCTTTCATGATAAAAACTCTCAACAAATTAGATTTGGAGGGGATGAACTTCATCGAAATAAAAGCCATATATGATAAACCCACATCTAACATCATACAATGGTGAAAAGCTGAAAGCTTTTCCGTAAGATCAGGAACAAGACAAAGATGCTTACATTAAACCTAGTACTGAAATCCTAGCCAGAGCAATTAGTCAAGAAAAAGAAATACAATGTTTATAAATCAGAAGATAGTTTGTCTCTCAGATAACATCATCTTACCTATAGGAAACCCTGAAGACTCCATCAAAAATCTCTTCAAACTAAATTCAGTAAAGTTGAAGGATTACGAAATTGACACACAAAAATCAATTACATTTTTATACACTAACAACAATGTGTCTGAAAAAGAAAATAATCCCATTTATAATAGGATCAAACACAATAAAGTACTTAGCAATAAATTTAACCAAAGAGGTGAAAGATCTGTGTACTGGAAACTATAAGATATTGGTGAAAGAGACTGAAGAAAACGTGAAGAAATGGAAAGATAGCCCATGTTCATGGATGGGAAGAATATTGTTAGTGCCCATAGTAGTTAAAAACAATGTGCAGATTCACTGATATTCCTACCAAAATTCCAATGACATTTTTCACAGAAATAAAGAAAACAATCCTAAATTCACATAGAATCACAAACACCCAGAAAGCCAAAGCAATTTTGAGAAAGGAAAAAAAAAAATGGAGTCATCACACTTCCGTATTTCAAACTGTTACAAAGCTATAGTAATCAAAACGGTATCATACTGGCAAAACAAAAACAAAACAAAATCAGACACATAGACCAACAGAACAGAACTGAGAGCCCATGGGGTGCCTGAGTGGCTCAGTCGGTTAAGCGCCTGACTCTTGGTTTCGTCTTGGGTCACGATCAGCTCGGGTTTTGTAAGTTTGAGCCATGCACTGGGCTCTGTACTGACAGTGTTGTGGGGCCTCTTTGGGATTCTCCCCTCACTCTCCCTCTCTCTCTTCCCCTCCCCAATTCGTGCTTCCTCTGTCTTAAAATAAATAAATAAACTCCAAGGAAAAAAAAAAAGAATTGAGAGTCTAAGAATAGACCCATGCATATACTGTCAAGTAATAATATGTGACAATGGAGCAAAGAATACTCAATGGAGAAAGATAGCATCTTCAATAAATGGTATTGAGAAAACCGGATATTTTCATGCAAAAGAATGAAGTTAGGATTCCTATCTTATCCCATTCACAAAAAGTAGCTGGAAATAGATTACAAAGACTTCAGTTTAAGATCTGAAACCATAAACTCCTAGAAGAAAACATAAGAGAAAAAGCTCCTTGACATTGGTCTTGGCAAGGCTATTTTGCATGTGACACCAAAAGCATAAGCAACAAAAGCAAAAAATTTAAAAAAGCGGCACCATATCAAACTAAAAAGTTTCTGCACAGCAATAGAAATGATCAGCAAAATGAAAAGGCAACGTACAGAATGGGAGAAAATAGTTGCAAAACCATGTCCCAAATAAGGGGTTAATATCCAAAATATTTCAGAAACTCATACAACCCAATAGCAAAATCCTCATCATCCTCATCATCAACATCCCCTTTAAAAATGGGCAAAGGACCTGAATAGATATTGTTACAAAGAAGCCTTGCAAATAACCAACAGATGCATAAAACAGTGGTCACTACCACTAAACATCAGGGAAATGCACATCGTGGGAAACCACAATGAGATATCACCTCACACTGAGTAGACAGACCATCATCAAAATTACAAGAGATAACGAGTGTTGGCAAAGGTGTAGAGAAATGGGAAGACCCCTCGTGCACTACTGGTGGAAATATAGATTGGTACAGCTGTTACCATGGAGCCATTACCAGTACAACATGGAGTTTCCTCAGAAAGTTAAAAATAGTATTTCCACATGATCCAGAAATTCGACTTCTGGGTATATACCCAAAGGAAACAGAATCACTATCTGGAAGAGATATCTGCACCCCATATTCGTTGCAGCATTATTCACAATAGTCAAGACATGGAAGCAATCTAAGTGCCTATAAATGCATGAGTAGATGAAGAAAATATGCTCCACAGGCAGACACACATTCTCTCTGTCTCTCTGTCTCTCTGTCTCTCTCTCTCTCGCTCTCAAGCATTACACACACACTCACACACCTCACAACACACACACACACACACACACACACACACACTCAAAGTGGAATATTATTCGGCCACGAAAAGGAAGAAAACCTTGCCAATTTACAATGCTCCAAGAGTCAAAAAATACCTAGGAATAAACCTAACCAAAGATGTAAAGATCTGTATACTGAAAAATATAGAAAGCTTGTGAAGGAAATTGAAGAAGATACAGAGAAAGCGAAAAACCTCCCATGCTCGTGGATTGGAAGAATAAATATTGACGACATGTCAATACGACCCAACGCAGTCCTCACATTATATGCAGCCCCAATCACATTGCACCGGCATTCTTCTCCAAGCTGGAACAAGCAATCATAAAATGTGTATGGAAACACAAAAGACCCTGAATAGCCAAAGTAATATTGAAGAAGAAAACCAAAGTGAGAGGCACCACAATGCCAGACTTTAGCCACTACCACAAAGCTATAACCATCAAGACAGCATGGTATTGGTACAGAAACAAATACATAGACTTAATGGCATAGAATAGAGACCCCAGAATTGGACCCACATACCTATGGCCAACTAATCTTTGACAGAGCAGGAAAGAATATCCAATGGATAAAAAGACAGTCTCTTTAACAAATGGTGCTGAGAGAAGTGGACAGCAACATGCAGAAGAATGAAACTAGACCACTTTCTTACACCACTCACAAAAATAAACTCACAATGAATGAAGGACATGAATGTGAGACAGGAAACCATCAAACCCTTGAGGAGAAAGCAGGAAAAATCGTTTTTGGCCTCAGCGTCAGCAAGTTCTTAGTTGACACATCTCCAGAGGCAAGGGAACTAAAAGCAAAAATGAACCATCGGGACCTAATTGAAATAAAAATCTTCTCCACAGTGAAGGAAACAATCAACAAAACTAAAAGGCAACTGACCGAATGGGAAAAGATGTGTGCAAAAGTCATACTGGATAATTGGTGAGTATCCAAAACCTATCAAAAGAACTCACCAACTCCATACCTGGGAAACAAATAATCCAGTGAAGAAACGGGCAGAAGACTTGAACAGACACTGTTCTAAAAAAGACATCCAGATTGTCAAGAGACACATGAAAAGATGCTCAACAGCACTCCTCGTCAGGGAAATCCAAATCAAAACCACACTGAGATCCCACCTCATGCCAGTCAGAGTGGCTACAATGAGCAAATTAGAAGACTATGGATGCTGTTGAGGATGTGGAGAAACAGGAACCCTCTTGCACTGTTGGTGGGAATGCAACCTGGTGCAGACGCTCTGGAAAACAGTGTGGAGGTTCCTCAAATCATTAAAAAATGATCTACCCGAAGACCCAGCAATAGCACTGCTAGGAATTTACCAAGGGGTACAGGAGTGCTGAGACATAGGGGCACATGTACCCCAATGTTTATAGCACTACTTTCAACAACAGCCAACTATGGAAAGAGCCTAGCTGTCCATCAACTGACAAGTGGATAAAGAAGTTGTGGTTTATGTATATACAATGGAATACTACTTGGCCATGAGAAAGAATGAAATCTGGCCATTTGTGGCAACGTGGATGGAACTGGGGGGTATTATGCTACGTGAAATAAGTCAGGCAGAGAAAGACAGATACCATATGTTTTCATCCATGTGTGGATCCGGAGAAACTCAGCAGAAGACCATGGGGGAGGTGATGGGGGGAAAAAGTTATAGAGAGGGAGGGAGGCAAACCATAAGAGACTCTTCAATACTGAAAGCAGACTGAGGGTTGACGTGGGGTTGGGGAGAGGGGAAAGTGGGTGACGGGCATTGAGGAGGGCACCTGTTGGGATGAACACTGGGTGTTGCGTGGAAACCAATTTGAAAATAAATTACATTTAATAAAAAAAAATTCAGGGGTTGCTCTTACTGAATATGAGGATAGCTTTCCATTTTCAGCACTTTATGAGCGTGAGGTAGTAGTAGCTTAAGCTGCGTAGATGAAAGTTTTGTTTGTGTGTTTAAGAAAAGGAGCTGAATAAAGACAGAGGCCTGTCACATGTATCACGTTGACCTTGGCAAGTTTCTCTTCTGATTGTTACCATGACTTATCACTCTTAGTGATTCACATAGTTTGGAGTCGTCCTTTCATGCGGAAGTGTATTTCACTTGATCATGGTAGGTGGTCCTTGTAGTATTTTGTGAATGAATTGTGTATGTGGTGATGATGGATGGACTATGCTGGCTGCTTTCAAAAGCACTTACACGGACGGTGTAACACGTTTTCTACCCTTGGAATCCCATACGGTCTCTTACTACTTTGTGTATGACTTACCTGAAATATCATGAATTGGTAGGTAGTGAATAGGTTTTAGTGGCACTGAATGCCCTACTGGCCACTCACACAGAATTCGTTGACGCTTTGCTCTTAAGCACACAATGACTCGGTCTTCCCTAGGCTGCATGAAAGTGAGCATGGATACTAACTAGGCAAACTGTTTGCTGCTGCTGTGAAGAACAGCTTCCTGAACTGTGAGCTGTAGCAACACACGTATGGAACCCTAAGCAAGGCACAGTATATCGGTATTCTTTGAAAGGGTAGAGTAGTTATTTCAATTTGGCTTTCAGTGCGTTGCATGACAAGGCATTTAATTAGCTAAAACCCTCTTAGAGTCGTGTTTGATTGCAAGGTGTGTGTACTGTCCACCGCTAAGTGTCATTTCATGTTAGATGGAATTAATGGAGGCTGAAGCACCCGTGCATTCACCTCTAAGACAACCCTCTTGAACTCGTGAAGAATTATGGGCCTTCTCAGGTAAGATTAGGTACAGGTCTTTCTCAAGGGCATAATCTTAAACACAGCCAAACCTAAGGCAGCTTTGGGCAGCCCACCGTGATAAGATATGCAGACATTGTGACCTCACAAAGCGCCTGGTCTCCTCCTAGCAACTGCGGTGTAACTCTCACAGCCTGCCGCCTGATTTGGCTTCATGGTAGGAAATTCATCAGGGCCCTGCGGCGGCCGCGAGACCTGGCAAGCGCGGGCGGCCCCTAGCGGCCTCACATCCTGAGCAGCATGAAGAGGAGGCGGCGCCGGCCCGGGGAGGCCCTGGCCCCGGCCGCCGGGGGAGGAGCCTCTAGCGCTGCAGGAGGGGCCGCGCTGGAGGCGCCTGAGGAGAAGGTGGTGTACATGCGGTGGCAACCGTCGCGACTGTCGCTGGCCAACAGCACCAAGGCGCTGATCGACGCTTTCAAGCTATTCCTGCCCGGCAGCACGGAGTTCATGAGCTCAGACGCGGAGCTCTGGAGCTACCTCTGCAGCCTCAAGCACCAGTTCTCCCCCCACATCCTGCGCAGCAAGGACGTCTTCGGCTACTCTCCTCCCTCCTGGCCCTGGTCCCGGACCCCCGGCACCAGCCCCCCGAGGCCCGCCTCCAGACGCGCCGGCCAGCTGCCAGGCGGAGGCGCCACGGAGCCCGCAAGGTGGCGGTCGGCCAGAGGAAGGTGCCGCCCCCGCCGCCACCGTCCCGCGAGGACAGCAGCCCCCGTAAGCCCGCGGCACCCGGGCCCTGCTCCAGGGGCCGCACCCTGGAGGAGAGTGGGAGGGCGGCCACCCCGACGTTGACCACCTTCCCCACCATCCGCGTAGTCGGCGACGTGTGGGTCGAGAGCAGCCTGGCAGAAGCGCGGCGCCAGGCGCGCCAAGTCCTGGGAGTGAACCTGGAACCCGTGGTGAGACTCCGCCGCTTCCCAGTGCCTGGGCGTGAGATGCAGGCCACCGCCGCGCGACCTCTCAGCCCCGGGACGGGTTGTGCCTGGAGGGATGAACCAGGGACAGCAGGAATCGCGTCCCCTAGTGCACTTTATGGGCGAAGAAGCACCAGACGGTCCAGGCCAGCGCCCCAGGGATGCGGCGCCGCCTTTTGGGACTCCGGGGCAGGTGTGCCCTCTGCTGCCTCCCAGCACCGGGTCTGCGGAGGGAGGAGACCCCTGGACCGCAAGGGAGGTCCCCTTTCTTCCTAACCCCAGATTGAGATGTCTCCAGGACTGTAGGGGCAGATCCATGTGCTCTCTTGTTCCCTCATTGGTCTGAAGTCGTCAGACTTCCACCCCCACCCCCTCCAAAGGAATTTGGTTCCATGCTTCTTGTGTAATAAAGCTAGAATTTCCTTGCTGTTCACCCACCTCCGACTCCTCCAGCCGTCATTTTCTTTCTTTCTTTCCTTTTTTGACTGCCACTCTTTCCGGACGAAAGATCGAATATGTGTGGAAAGTTGTTGCAATAGTTGGTATTCTCAATACCAATTTGCAATCGTGGGTATTCTGAATCCCACACCTTTCCGAGTTTTAACTGGATTCCAATGCTTTGACCAAGGGTATTTTCTAAGAATTTCTAAGAAATTCAAGCATATCACTGTTAGTAATGTAAGGATTTGTATGGCTTTTGAATGTCATGGGCTCGGTGATTACAAACCAAAAGATTCAAAGTTCAAACTGTGTACACATTCTTCAGACGTTTCTAAAGATTTTATACTGAAATGTAATGTTGATGTTTACTGAACTCCTAAAGGAAATGGTAGACACTCGGAAGGTTTTGTTTAGTAAAATTAACTTGGGAAATTCTTTATAAGTGGGTAAAACTGAAAATGCATTGAGAAACCTCACGGTTTCTATTAAAAACCAATGAGTGAATTTCAAAAAATAATAAATAAATAAATAAATAAATAAATAAATAAATAAATAAATAAATATATAAATAAATAAATAAACAAACAAACAAACTGGTGCTGGTTATGGACATGGATGGAATCCACTCGGAAATGACTTGGCCTTGTACCAATCTCACATACTGATCTGGGAATCTTTCCAGGGTAATTTATTTTAAAATGGAAGTCACATAGTGTAAATGAGTATGGGTAAGCGTGGTGACTAAACCTGCATACATAATAGCCGTTGGATTTCTCTGAAGTATTACTGATCCAGAGTGGTGGTACATTTTTTTTTTTGGCACCAAATAAACTGGTTGAGGTTATCTTTGGGCAAAAAGAGATTTTCCTCACTTGTTTTTGTCGTTGTTGTTGGATAACAGGAAATATCCACATTACCATGCATCACTCTTATAAATATCATGGCAGTTGGTTAACAGTTTTGCTCCAGGACTTTTCCTTTATTATCTTATGTCCATGCACAGTTGTGTTAGCAGGTATTGGTCTTTTGTTTGACAATCAAAGACCACAGGGAATCAAACAGGAGAGCCACACAGAGTACTTTTCACTTTTTTGATAGTGTTTATATCCTGTGGCCCAGCATGGAATTCTTGATTATCCAGGTGACCTCAGTTATTGGTGGCAGCAAGACTTAATGGTGTTTAGTCAGTGGTGCCGCAGCCAGATTTTACTGCGATATCGGAAGGGCCAAGGAGTGATTTTGTACCACTATTCTTTCAAGTTTAAGTATTCTGCAATAGAACCATCCATCCCAGGCTGAAACATGACCTATTAAATCTTCCATATTACGGTTTCTCCCTGTTTGCTTGGCAGCTTTTTAGGGGAATAATGAGAGTTGTGATTTTTTTTTTAATTTTCTTTTAATGTTTATTTATTTTTGAGACAAAGAGAGACAGAGCATGAATGGGGGAGGGTCAGAGAGAGAGGGAGACACAGAATCTGAAGCAGGCTCCAGGCCTCCGAGCTGTCAGCACAGAGCCCCACGCGGGGCTCGAACCCACGGACCGTGAGATCATGACCTGAGCTGAAGTCGGGACGCTTAACCGACTGAGCCACCCAGGCGCCCCGAGAGTTGTGATTTTGACTCTTGAGCTTTGTAGAGTTCAAATGGCATAGCTTCCTAATATACAGTTTCCCAGTAAGCCTCATATTCTTTTTTTTCACTACTCAATGATAATGTGTTGTTACAAATACTGCCACATGAGTAAACAAAAGTGAATAATTATTTAAAAGATGCAGAGGGCAGGGGCGCCTGGGTGGCGCATTCTGGTTAAGCATACATTTGTGGGGCCCCTTCTGGGTTCTCTATTCTGTTTTCCTTGGTTAATGTGCCAGTTTTCTGTGCCCAATGTCATTACTATCTTGATGATTACAGCTTCGTAGGAGAGTCGAAAGTCTGGGCTGCCTCCCACTTTGGCTTCCTTTTCTCAAACATAACTTTGGCTACTCAGGTTCTTTGGTTGTTCCCGTGCCAATTTTCAGATTGCTTGCTCCAGTCTGGAGAAGAATGTTGGTACAATTTTGATTGGTATTGCATTAAATGTGTAGATTGCTTTGGGTAGTATTGACATTTTTAACACTATTCATTCTTCCACTCTATAGGCATGGATTGTTTGTTTGTTTGGTTTTTTTCCTGATTTTGTTGTGTCTTCATCATTTTCCTTCATACATTTTCTATACTTTCACCGTACAGATCTTCTACATTTTTGGTTAGGTTTTCTTGCTTGGTATTTTAGGGGTTATTGTTGAAATTGTAATTGGCATTGATTTTCTTGACTTCTCCTTTCTGTTGCTTCCTTATTGGTGTATAGAAATGCAACCAGGTTCTTTACAACTGATTTTGTATCCTGTATGTTTGGTCAATTCATGTATCAGATCTAGCAGCGTTTTTCATGGAGTCTTTTGGTTTTTCTGCGTTCAGTCTCATGTCATCTTTGAAAAGGCCAAAGTTTGACTTTCAGTGATATATGTTCAGTTAAGTGTAGTTAAAAAGAATTTACCCTTAGGGCTCTATGGTAACTTCATAATTGCACAAATAAGTGAGAAATAAGCAAGAACTGTGCATGTTAACCCACATTAGAATTGGTAACTGGAATCTAAACTCTTTAAATATATATTGAATTCCTCATGTTATGGATAGGAAGTATGAAACATCTAACTTCACCCAGTGCACACGTGTGTATTTGTAATCACATATGCTAAATCAGCAAAATTTGTAATACTAGCAAGGATGTACCAAATTTTACACGTTCAATTGTACAGATAATATTGTTTTAAAATAACCGTCTTTATGGTTAGCATCCTAAATAAGACATTTTGGGAATCAAGGAGAGAATCCAGGAACCTACAGCGGTACATTCTTCATGCTCTATTCTGGCTTTCAAATAAATGAAACAATGGAATTTAAAAAAATAGATTGCACTGGTAATCATGTGTATTGCAAATTGTGCAATTACTTTTTATGCACTCTAGACCATAATAAGAGTGCACGTGAATAGGGTTTGGAAATAACACCTATTTATTTCTTTGTTTGACATGACAAACTCACTAGCAACATTATACTTTCAAAAACTTTTTTAATTTTTAGTATTCATTTTTTTCAGAGATACTCTATAAGGCCCAATAACGTATTACTCCACATGTAGAAGAGCAAAGGTAGAAAAGGAGAACTTTGCATGTGTTCCAATGGCTATCACATAATATTATTTGATATCCTAGAAATTTTTAAACAACTATACAGCTGGCACGACTCATGCTAAGTATTTTAAACCTTTGACATACTTTAGCTTTCTGTTTTTCATTATTCAATAGTTTTTTTTTAGAATTAGCTTTTGCTACAATCAGCGTAAATATTTAACTTGGGTATTAGAGACATCCTAGTTTCCAGCTTTATCTGTTTTTTGTATCAGTGAATTAAAATCAATCCACTATTTCATTGCCTTTTTAATTAACCATGGCTATATTTTAGCCATGGTTTAATTAAAAAGGGCAATGACATAGGGATTGATTATTAATTCACTGATACAAAAAACAGATAAGCTGGAAACTTGGATGTCTATTACCCAAGTTAATAGTTACGCGATTGTAGCAAAAGCTAATTCTAAAAAAAAACTATTGAATAATGAAAAACAGAAAGCTAAAGTATGTCAAGGTTTAAATACTTAGCATGAGTCGTGCCGCTGTATAGTTGTTTAAAATTCTAGGATATCAAATAATATTATGTGATAGCCATTGGAACACATGCAAAGTTCACCATTTCTACCTTTGCTCTTCTACATGTGGAGTAATACGTTATTGGGCCTTATAGAGTATCTGAAAAAATGAATACTAAAAATTAAAAAGTTTTTGAAAGTATATGTTGCTAGTGAGTTTGTCATGTCAAACAAAGAATAAATAGGTGTTATTTCCAAACCCTATTCACGTGCACTCTTATTATGGCTAGAGTGCATAAAAAGTAATTGCACAATTGCAATACACATGATTACCAGTGCAATCTATTTTTTTTAATTCCATTGTTCATTTATTTGAAAGCCAGAATAGAGCATGAAGAATGTACCCTGTAGGTTCTGGATTCTCTCCTTGATTCCAAATGTCTTATTTAGGATGCTACCATAAAGACGGTAAAAACAATATTATCTGTACAATGAACGTGTAAAATTTGGTACACCTTGCTAGTATTACAATTTTGCTGATTAGCATATGTGATTACAAATACACACGTGTGCACTGGGTGAAGTTAGATGTTTCATACTTCTATCCATAACATGAGGAATTCAATATATTTTAAAGAGTTAGATTCCAGTTACCAATTCTAATGTGGGTTAACATGCACAGTTCTTGCATATTTCTCACTTATTGTGCAATTATGAAGTTACCATAGAGCCCTAAGGGTAAATTCTTTTTAACTACACTTAACTGAACATATATCACTGAAAGTCAAACTTTGGCCTTTCAAAGATGACATGAGACTGAACGCAGAAAAACCAAAAGACTCCATGAAAACGCTGCTAGATCTGATACATGAATTGACCAAACATACAGGATACAAAATCAGTGTAAAGAACCTGGTTGCATTTCTATACACCAATAAGGAAGCAACAGAAAGAGAAGTCAAGAAATCAATGCCAATTACAATTTCAACAATAACCCTAAAATACCAAGCAAGAAACCTAACCAAAAATGTAGAAGATCTGTACGGTGAAAGTATAGAAAAATGTATGAAGGAAAAATGATGAAGACACAACAAAATCAGGAAAAAAACCAAACAAACAAACAATCCATGCCTATAGAGTGGAAGAATGAATAGTGTTAAAATGTCAATACTACCCAAAGCAATCTACACATTTAATGCAATACCAATCAAAATTGTACCAACATTCTTCTCCAGACTGGAGCAAGCAATCTGAAAATTGGCACGGAACAACCAAAGAACCTGAGTAGCCAAAGTTATGTTGAGAAAAGGAAGCCAAAGTGGGAGGCAGCCCAGACTTTCGACTCTCCTACGAAGCTGTAATCATCAAGATAGTATGACATTGGCACAGAAACTGGCACATTAACCAAGGAAACAGAATAGAGAACCCAGAAGGGGCCCCACAAATGTATGCTTAACCGAATGCGCCACCCAGGCGCCCCTGCCCTCTGCATCTTTTAAATAATTATTCACTTTTGTTTACTCATGTGGCAGTATTTGTAACAACACATTATCATTGAGTAGTGAAAAAAAGAATATGAGGCTTACTGGGAAACTGTATATTAGGAAGCTATGCCATTTGAACTCTACAAGCTCAAGAGTCAAAATCACAACTCTCGGGGCACCTGGGTGGCTCAGTCGGTTAAGCGTCCGACTTCAGCTCAGGTCATGATCTCACGGTCCGTGGGTTCGAGCCCCGCGTGGGGCTCTGTGCTGACAGCTCGGAGCCTGGAGCCTGCTTCAGATTCTGTGTCTCCCTCTCTCTCTGACCCTCCCCCATTCATGGTCTGTCTCTCTTTGTCTCAAAAATAAATAAACATTAAAAGAAAATTAAAAAAAAAATCACAACTCTCATTATTCCCCTAAAAAGCTGCCAAGCAGAGAGAAACCGTAATATGGAAGATTTAATAGGTCATGTTTCAGCCTGGGATGGATGGTTCTATTGCAGAATACTTAAACTTGAAAGAATAGTGGTACAAAATCACTCCTTGGCCCTTCCGTTATTGCAGTAAAATCTGGCTGCGGCACCACTGACTAAACACCATTAAGTCTTGCTGCCACCAATAACTGAGGTCACCTGGATAATCAAGAATTCCATGCTGGGCCACAGGATATAAACACTATCAAAAAAGTGAAAAGTACTCTGTGTGGCTCTCCTGTTTGATCCCTGTGGTCTTTGATTGTCAAACAAAAGACCAATACCTGCTAACACAACTGTGCATGGACATAAGATAATAAAGGAAAGTCCTGGAGCAAAACTGTTAACCAACTGCCATGATATTTATAAGAGTGATGCATGGTAATGTGGATATTTCCTGTTATCCAACAACAACGACAAAAACAAGTGAGGAAAATCTCTTTTGCCCAAAGATAACCTCAACCAGTTATTTGGTGCCAAAAAAAAAAATGTACCACCGCTCTAGATCAGTAATACTTCAGAGAAATCCAACGGCTATTATGTATGCAGGTTTAGTCACCACGCTTACCCATACTCATTTACACTATGTGATTTCCATTTTAAAATAAATTACCCTGGAAAGATTCCCAGATCAGTATGTGAGATTGGTACAAGGCCAAGTCATTTCCGAGTGGATTCCATCCATGTCCATAACCAGCACCAGTTTGTTTGTTTGTTTATTTATTTATTTATATATTTATTTATTTATTTATTTATTTATTTATTTATTTATTTATTTATTTATTATTTTTTGAAATTCACTCATTGGTTTTTAATAGAAACCGTGAGGTTTCTCAATGCATTTTCAGTTTTACCCACTTATAAAGAATTTCCCAAGTTAATTTTACTAAACAAAACCTTCCGAGTGTCTACCATTTCCTTTAGGAGTTCAGTAAACATCAACATTACATTTCAGTATAAAATCTTTAGAAACGTCTGAAGAATGTGTACACAGTTGAACTTTGAATCTTTTGGTTTGTAATCACCGAGCCCATGACATTCAAAGCCATACAAATCCTTACATTACTAACAGTGATATGCTTGAATTTCTTAGAAATTCTTAGAAAATACCCTTGGTCAAAGCATTGGAATCCAGTTAAAACTCGGAAAGGTGTGGGATTCAGAATACCCACGATTGCAGTTGGTATTGAGAATACCAACTATTGCAACAACTTTCCACACATATTCGATCTTTCGTCCGGAAAGAGTGGCAGTCAAAAAAGGAAAGAAAGAAAGAAAATGAGGCTGGAGGAGTCGGAGGTGGGTGAACAGCAAGGAAATTCTAGCTTTATTACACAAGCATGGAACCAAATTCCTTTGGAGGGGGTGGGGGTGGAAGTCTGACGACTTCAGACCAATGAGGGAACAAGAGAGCACATGGATCTGCCCCTACAGTCCTGGAGACATCTCAATCTGGGGTTAGGAAGAAAGGGGACCTCCCTTGCGGTCCAGGGGTCTCCTCCCTCCGCAGACCCGGTGCTGGGAGGCAGCAGAGGGCACACCTGCCCCGGAGTCCCAAAAGGCGGCGCCGCATCCCTGGGGCGCTGGCCTGGACCGTCTGGTGCTTCTTCGCCCATAAAGTGCACTAGGGGACGCGATTCCTGCTGTCCCTGGTTCATCCCTCCAGGCACAACCCGTCCCGGGGCTGAGAGGTCGCGCGGCGGTGGCCTGCATCTCACGCCCAGGCACTGGGAAGCGGCGGAGTCTCACCACGGGTTCCAGGTTCACTCCCAGGACTTGGCGCGCCTGGCGCCGCGCTTCTGCCAGGCTGCTCTCGACCCACACGTCGCCGACTACGCGGATGGTGGGGAAGGTGGTCAACGTCGGGGTGGCCGCCCTCCCACTCTCCTCCAGGGTGCGGCCCCTGGAGCAGGGCCCGGGTGCCGCGGGCTTACGGGGGCTGCTGTCCTCGCGGGACGGTGGCGGCGGGGGCGGCACCTTCCTCTGGCCGACCGCCACCTTGCGGGCTCCGTGGCGCCTCCGCCTGGCAGCTGGCCGGCGCGTCTGGAGGCGGGCCTCGGGGGGCTGGTGCCGGGGGTCCGGGACCAGGGCCAGGAGGGAGGAGTAGCCGAAGACGTCCTTGCTGCGCAGGATGTGGGGGGAGAACTGGTGCTTGAGGCTGCAGAGGTAGCTCCAGAGCTCCGCGTCTGAGCTCATGAACTCCGTGCTGCCGGGCAGGAATAGCTTGAAAGCGTCGATCAGCGCCTTGGTGCTGTTGGCCAGCGACAGTCGCGACGGTTGCCACCGCATGTACACCACCTTCTCCTCAGGCGCCTCCAGCGCGGCCCCTCCTGCAGCGCTAGAGGCTCCTCCCCCGGCGGCCGGGGCCAGGGCCTCCCCGGGCCGGCGCCGCCTCCTCTTCATGCTGCTCAGGATGTGAGGCCGCTAGGGGCCGCCCGCGCTTGCCAGGTCTCGCGGCCGCCGCAGGGCCCTGATGAATTTCCTACCATGAAGCCAAATCAGGCGGCAGGCTGTGAGAGTTACACCGCAGTTGCTAGGAGACCAGGCGCTTTGTGAGGTCACAATGTCTGCATATCTTATCACGGTGGGCTGCCCAAAGCTGCCTTAGGTTTGGCTGTGTTTAAGATTATGCCCTTGAGAAAGACCTGTACCTAATCTTACCTGAGAAGGCCCATAATTCTTCACGAGTTCAAGAGGGTTGTCTTAGAGGTGAATGCACGGGTGCTTCAGCCTCCATTAATTCCATCTAACATGAAATGACACTTAGCGGTGGACAGTACACACACCTTGCAATCAAACACGACTCTAAGAGGGTTTTAGCTAATTAAATGCCTTGTCATGCAACGCACTGAAAGCCAAATTGAAATAACTACTCTACCCTTTCAAAGAATACCGATATACTGTGCCTTGCTTAGGGTTCCATACGTGTGTTGCTACAGCTCACAGTTCAGGAAGCTGTTCTTCACAGCAGCAGCAAACAGTTTGCCTAGTTAGTATCCATGCTCACTTTCATGCAGCCTAGGGAAGACCGAGTCATTGTGTGCTTAAGAGCAAAGCGTCAACGAATTCTGTGTGAGTGGCCAGTAGGGCATTCAGTGCCACTAAAACCTATTCACTACCTACCAATTCATGATATTTCAGGTAAGTCATACACAAAGTAGTAAGAGACCGTATGGGATTCCAAGGGTAGAAAACGTGTTACACCGTCCGTGTAAGTGCTTTTGAAAGCAGCCAGCATAGTCCATCCATCATCACCACATACACAATTCATTCACAAAATACTACAAGGACCACCTACCATGATCAAGTGAAATACACTTCCGCATGAAAGGACGACTCCAAACTATGTGAATCACTAAGAGTGATAAGTCATGGTAACAATCAGAAGAGAAACTTGCCAAGGTCAACGTGATACATGTGACAGGCCTCTGTCTTTATTCAGCTCCTTTTCTTAAACACACAAACAAAACTTTCATCTACGCAGCTTAAGCTACTACTACCTCACGCTCATAAAGTGCTGAAAATGGAAAGCTATCCTCATATTCAGTAAGAGCAACCCCTGAATTTTTTTTTATTAAATGTAATTTATTTTCAAATTGGTTTCCACGCAACACCCAGTGTTCATCCCAACAGGTGCCCTCCTCAATGCCCGTCACCCACTTTCCCCTCTCCCCAACCCCATGTCAACCCTCAGTCTGCTTTCAGTATTGAAGAGTCTCTTATGGTTTGCCTCCCTCCCTCTCTATAACTTTTTCCCCCCATCACCTCCCCCATGGTCTTCTGCTGAGTTTCTCCGGATCCACACATGGATGAAAACATATGGTATCTGTCTTTCTCTGCCTGACTTATTTCACGTAGCATAATACCCCCCAGTTCCATCCACGTTGCCACAAATGGCCAGATTTCATTCTTTCTCATGGCCAAGTAGTATTCCATTGTATATACATAAACCACAACTTCTTTATCCACTTGTCAGTTGATGGACAGCTAGGCTCTTTCCATAGTTGGCTGTTGTTGAAAGTAGTGCTATAAACATTGGGGTACATGTGCCCCTATGTCTCAGCACTCCTGTACTCCTTGGTAAATTCCTAGCAGTGCTATTGCTGGGTCTTCGGGTAGATCAATTTTTAATGATTTGAGGAACCTCCACACTGTTTTCCAGAGCGTCTGCACCAGGTTGCATTCCCACCAACAGTGCAAGAGGGTTCCTGTTTCTCCACATCCTCAACAGCATCCATAGTCTTCTAATTTGCTCATTGTAGCCACTCTGACTGGCATGAGGTGGGATCTCAGTGTGGTTTTGATTTGGATTTCCCTGACGAGGAGTGCTGTTGAGCATCTTTTCATGTGTCTCTTGACAATCTGGATGTCTTTTTTAGAACAGTGTCTGTTCAAGTCTTCTGCCCGTTTCTTCACTGGATTATTTGTTTCCCAGGTATGGAGTTGGTGAGTTCTTTTGATAGGTTTTGGATACTCACCAATTATCCAGTATGACTTTTGCACACATCTTTTCCCATTCGGTCAGTTGCCTTTTAGTTTTGTTGATTGTTTCCTTCACTGTGGAGAAGATTTTTATTTCAATTAGGTCCCGATGGTTCATTTTTGCTTTTAGTTCCCTTGCCTCTGGAGATGTGTCAACTAAGAACTTGCTGACGCTGAGGCCAAAAACGATTTTTCCTGCTTTCTCCTCAAGGGTTTGATGGTTTCCTGTCTCACATTCACATCCTTCATTCATTGTGAGTTTATTTTTGTGAGTGGTGTAAGAAAGTGGTCTAGTTTCATTCTTCTGCATGTTGCTGTCCACTTCTCTCAGCACCATTTGTTAAAGAGACTGTCTTTTTATCCATTGGATATTCTTTCCTGCTCTGTCAAAGATTAGTTGGCCATAGGTATGTGGGTCCAATTCTGGGGTCTCTATTCTATGCCATTAAGTCTATGTATTTGTTTCTGTACCAATACCATGCTGTCTTGATGGTTATAGCTTTGTGGTAGTGGCTAAAGTCTGGCATTGTGGTGCCTCTCACTTTGGTTTTCTTCTTCAATATTACTTTGGCTATTCAGGGTCTTTTGTGTTTCCATACACATTTTATGATTGCTTGTTCCAGCTTGGAGAAGAATGCCGGTGCAATGTGATTGGGGCTGCATATAATGTGAGGACTGCGTTGGGTCGTATTGACATGTCGTCAATATTTATTCTTCCAATCCACGAGCATGGGAGGTTTTTCGCTTTCTCTGTATCTTCTTCAATTTCCTTCACAAGCTTTCTATATTTTTCAGTATACAGATCTTTACATCTTTGGTTAGGTTTATTCCTAGGTATTTTTTGACTCTTGGAGCATTGTAAATTGGCAAGGTTTTCTTCCTTTTCGTGGCCGAATAATATTCCACTTTGAGTGTGTGTGTGTGTGTGTGTGTGTGTGTGTGTGTGTGTGAGTGAGTGTGTGTGTAATGCTTGAGAGAGAGAGAGAGACAGAGAGACAGAGAGACAGAGAGAATGTGTGTCTGCCTGTGGAGCATATTTTCTTCATCTACTCATGCATTTATAGGCACTTAGATTGCTTCCATGTCTTGACTATTGTGAATAATGCTGCAACGAATATGGGGTGCAGATATCTCTTCCAGATAGTGATTCTGTTTCCTTTGGGTATATACCCAGAAGTCGAATTTCTGGATCATGTGGAAATACTATTTTTAACTTTCTGAGGAAACTCCATGTTGTACTGGTAATGGCTCCATGGTAACAGCTGTACCAATCTATATTTCCACCAGTAGTGCACGAGGGGTCTTCCCATTTCTCTACACCTTTGCCAACACTCGTTATCTCTTGTAATTTTGATGATGGTCTGTCTACTCAGTGTGAGGTGATATCTCATTGTGGTTTCCCACGATGTGCATTTCCCTGATGTTTAGTGGTAGTGACCACTGTTTTATGCATCTGTTGGTTATTTGCAAGGCTTCTTTGTAACAATATCTATTCAGGTCCTTTGCCCATTTTTAAAGGGGATGTTGATGATGAGGATGATGAGGATTTTGCTATTGGGTTGTATGAGTTTCTGAAATATTTTGGATATTAACCCCTTATTTGGGACATGGTTTGCAACTATTTTCTCCCATTCTGTACGTTGCCTTTTCATTTTGCTGATCATTTCTATTGCTGTGCAGAAACTTTTTAGTTTGATATGGTGCCGCTTTTTTAAATTTTTGCTTTTGTTGCTTATGCTTTTGGTGTCACATGCAAAATAGCCTTGCCAAGACCAATGTCAAGGAGCTTTTCTCTTATGTTTTCTTCTAGGAGTTTATGGTTTCAGATCTTAAACTGAAGTCTTTGTAATCTATTTCCAGCTACTTTTTGTGAATGGGATAAGATAGGAATCCTAACTTCATTCTTTTGCATGAAAATATCCGGTTTTCTCAATACCATTTATTGAAGATGCTATCTTTCTCCATTGAGTATTCTTTGCTCCATTGTCACATATTATTACTTGACAGTATATGCATGGGTCTATTCTTAGACTCTCAATTCTTTTTTTTTTCCTTGGAGTTTATTTATTTATTTTAAGACAGAGGAAGCACGAATTGGGGAGGGGAAGAGAGAGAGGGAGAGTGAGGGAGAATCCCAAAGAGCCCCCACAACACTGTCAGTACAGAGCCCAGTGCATGGCTCAAACTTACAAAACCCGAGCTGATCGTGACCCAAGACGAAACCAAGAGTCAGGCGCTTAACCGACTGAGCCACTCAGGCACCCCATGGGCTCTCAGTTCTGTTCTGTTGGTCTATGTGTCTGATTTTGTTTTGTTTTTGTTTTGCCAGTATGATACCGTTTTGATTACTATAGCTTTGTAACAGTTTGAAATACGGAAGTGTGATGACTCCATTTTTTTTTTTCCTTTCTCAAAATTGCTTTGGCTTTCTGGGTGTTTGTGATTCTATGTGAATTTAGGATTGTTTTCTTTATTTCTGTGAAAAATGTCATTGGAATTTTGGTAGGAATATCAGTGAATCTGCACATTGTTTTAACTACTATGGGCACTAACAATATTCTTCCCATCCATGAACATGGGCTATCTTTCCATTTCTTCACGTTTTCTTCAGTCTCTTTCACCAATATCTTATAGTTTCCAGTACACAGATCTTTCACCTCTTTGGTTAAATTTATTGCTAAGCACTTTATTGTGTTTGATCCTATTATAAATGGGATTATTTTCTTTTTCAGACACATTGTTGTTAGTGTATAAAAATGTAATTGATTTTTGTGTGTCAATTTCGTATCCTTCAACTTTACTGAATTTAGTTTGAAGAGATTTTTGATGGAGTCTTCAGGGTTTCCTATAGGTAAGATGATGTTATCTGAGAGACAAACTATCTTCTGATTTATAAACATTGTATTTCTTTTTCTTGACTAATTCCTCTGGCTAGGATTTCAGTACTAGGTTTAATGTAAGCATCTTTGTCTTGTTCCTGATCTTACGGAAAAGCTTTCAGCTTTTCACCATTGTATGATGTTAGATGTGGGTTTATCATATATGGCTTTTATTTCGATGAAGTTCATCCCCTCCAAATCTAATTTGTTGAGAGTTTTTATCATGAAGCGATGTTGAATCTTGTCAAATGCTTCATCTGTGTCTGTTGAGATGAGCATATGGCTTTTATCCTTTATCCTGTTAATACAGTGTAACACCTTTGTCGATTTGTACATAGCGAACCATCGTTGTCTCCCAAGGATAATCCCCACTTGATCTTGGTGTATGGCTGAGAAGGGCTGGCCATTTCAAGGTACACAGCTGGGACTGAGGTCTATGGGCCTCTTAGCCAGTGCAGATATGGGTGTAACTTCTCCCAGAGACCTTGACGTATGGGACTGGTGACAGGAGAGATGGCAGATGGCGTGATAGCTGAGCCTGCAGGGGCATATACCTGTTTCTGGGTATATAGTTGAGACTGCAGTCAGTGAGTCAGCAACCTGGCTATGGGCCTCCATTCTCAAAATAGCGCTTGGACGGCATAGGGTTTCAGAATTTCCTACCTGGATCCCAAAGCTCCCAGAAAAGCACTGTTGTCTGTGGATAGATGCCAGGTTTTTATTGCTGAGCGGGGGGGTGGGGGGGTGTGGATATGAACAGGGGACCTCCTGTGCTACCATCTTGCTGATGTCATTCTCTCAGCCTGGTTTTTAAGAGTCAGCACTGGCAAGCCCTAGATAAGCATGCTAAGGGAAGTTTAGAGGCAACTTCAGATAGATGTGGTTACTTCCCAGAATTCAGGAGGTTCTGTGAGCAAAGACCAGGCTTCATAACTTGTGTTTGTCATGAATATAACACAAGTGGCTCCTAACTGCTCCATTTTTTAGGACTCACTAACTCCCATTATTATCCAGCTGACAACAGAAGGACCTGTTTCTTGTTTGACCACAGAGGCCAATCTTTACTAGATCAGGCTTCAGGAAGGAAATAGACCACAAACTGGCAAAACAGAAGAATCAACAGAGATATTGTCCAGAGAGCGGCACATCGAGGAACCCCTGGGCTAGTGATAATGGAAGAACCATTTCCATCCCAGGACCTGAAGGAGTGGGGGAGGGGGCAGTTACAGGGCTCCATGGAGGAGAGCTGTAGGCAGCCACGGCAGAAGTGAGAGCTTCAGAAGGAGGACAAAGCCAGCTTGCAACCGTGGAGCAGAGCGGAAACCAGAGGAATAAGTAACTCAACCATTCTTCCTCTTCAGCTGGGCTCTCTCGTACATGGACCAAAGCCAGCTACCAGCCCCTCTGTACTTACAGCACCTCCCCAGCAACTTTCTCAGCCAGCATCTGATGGTTCCAGGGAAAGTCCCAGGGAAGCTTTGCATTGGCCAGGATTGAGCCAGTAGGAGACCACATTCTGAGTGGCTAAGTCTGGTGTGCAAAGGGCTTCAGGCTAGAAAGAGAAGTTCTAATGCCAGAAGAATGAAGACAGGGAAGGGAACCGAGGGGGATTATATCCATTGACATCCACTGTACTTGTTCTTCTCAGACAGACCAATGCTCTGCCCTCCACACATCAGCAGCATTTTGCAATTACATTCTCCGGAAGGGTTAAGGTCCTCCTCTGTTTCCTTAAAGTGGGATTAAATCAGGCTCCTTTCATGTTTATCAAAACTTCACGGAAAGCTTGGAGGGACCAAAGTTGAAAGAAGGCTGTGATCTGAAGCCAGGTCCACCATAGCCGCGGGTCCCTTCTAGATGTGCTTCTCTTTAACCCTCAACCTGATACCATGTTTCTGCATCCAGTGCACCAGTCCCAGGACCCACCTCTTGCCTGCCATCAACCGCAGCATTTTGGGATCAGCAGAAAGAATGCTGCCCGCTTCCCCCTAGCCCCCCACACAAAGTCCTAGACTCCTCTCCCACATTACACTCCCAGCTCAAAGGTGAGTTCCATGCACAGCAGTGACACACTTCACATTATCACGCAAGGCTATTTCACATCTCCTTAGTTAGAACCTCTCCATTCCCAAATAGGGGTTTGACTTCTCCTTTGTAAAATCAAAGGGCTCATTGAAATGCTTTGGTTTGTTTTGTTTTTTGGAAATAAAGAGCAGTCTTCCTTTCCAAAGATGGTTCAGAAAATTGCTGAGAGATTTAAAATAGCAGCATGTCCCCACTCCCACCCATCAAGTATTAAAAAATATGAGGGTCTAGACTCAGAGTATCCAATTTACACAAGGATACATTAAAATCAAAATGCTTTATTGCAAAAATCTGCTTCCTGCTGGGAAAAGTTGACCTGCCATGTGTCAAGGGGGAAAATTCTAGAGAGACACCACAATTTTCCCTATGCATAGGGAATCATAGCTGGACCTCAGGGAGCTACAGGTCAGGAGCTCTGTCAGTTTGGCAAAATGCATTCTTTTTTCCTCTACCCACATCTGGAGCTACCTTGTAATCAGTCCCTCCTGAGTCCCGTTCTCATGTTTTCTTTTCTTTTGTTTTTAAGGTTTCTAATAGATGAGTTCTCTGCCACCCCCAGCCAAGTCCTTGCAGCTTCCATAATCACAGAGGTAGGAGATGAAAACAGAGGAGATTTTGTTCTGAGGTTGGGCGTGCATCTCTGGCAGTAGGGGACATTTTGCCCAACAGAGATTTAATTGCTACCTTTGCATTCTGAAGATAATGCTACTCCATTATCTGTTATTGTTATAAACATTTTATGATTTTAAAGAAAATCTTTCCTCTTCTTTTTTTTTAATGTGCCTATGCTCAGATTTCCTTGTTGTCACTTTTATTTGGGGAATGTTTACAACTTCCTCTGGAACTGCTGATTGTCAGTGAGGAAACCAATTGAGATCAATATGGGCGTGAAGTATTGATCTACAAGTGGGGGCAATCCGTGGTACAGACCTCCAGGTGCTACCATGTCAATGCAGTGGCCCCCCCACCCCAACTCCCGATTCCTCCCCAAGATGCCAGGACATCCAGCCTGCCTCCTGTCAAAGCCGCACAGTGCCAGCGTCTGATTGTCCCCATTTCTGGGTTATGCCGAGCACACTGGGAGGCTGTGATGCTTTCAGCAAGGGGATGGGCCTGCTTCAAACCATTTCAGAAGTTCCTCCTGGGTCCCTGCTCTTTGTGCACAGCCATAGGTCCCAGTAGACAGCCAAAGAACTCTCTGATGAGCACTCTTTGTTGGAGAGTTATTGACTTTCTATTCATGATACTGAGCGCAGGTCCAGTGAGCAACTAAGTGTAAGGCAGAGACCGATTCTAAGGTGCTTCCCAGGCCCCAAGCATGTGGTCGCCATCTCTGTAGGGACCCAGGGAGGGGGCAGTGGGTGTGCTCGAATGTGGGCGAGCCGTGGGTGCAGGGTGGGCGTGAGAAGGAACATTGGATGCATGCGGCCACCTTGAGGGGGTGGGAGGAGCAGCCAAGTCTTCTATCCAGGCAGGTCTTTCTTTTAATCATGTATTGAGCACCTAGATACACCGGGTACCATTCTAGTATCAAGGCTACAAATGCAGCAGGGATTCATCAGGTTCCCAACTGTGAAGTGCACGGAATACCTAACACCCTTACTTTCTGGCCATCAAAGGAATGAACAAGCTGAGCCTTCATCCTTCCTGGTGAGAGGAAAATTCAGCCACACTTGTTCTTGGGGGTCAGCTTCTGTCAGGGTTTTGGAGAACTTCCCTTGTTGGAGGCTGTAGCCAGGCGTGGGGGACACTGCTCTGGCCACTGGTCACTAGGCCAGAGTGCTTGCGTCCCAGCATGAAGGTTCATGCTGTTTTATGCCCGTCCTGGACCGCAAGAGTCTTTGGCCAAGAGGTCTGCGGTGTGAAGCAGGCGTACTGCACAGGTGTGCCCCTAAGATACAGCCAAGGCTGGGGCTGCTTCCAGAGCCCCCCTAGTCCCCTCCTCCCTGCCTTTCTGCTCCCAGAAGACACTTCTTTTCCTTTTTCCTGCAAATTCAATTCCATTTAAGCTTCTCCACCTCATCTTGTATTCTCCCTGCTCTCTGCCACTTCTAACACTTGCTGAGGTCTTCCCTGCCCCGAGCCTTTGAACCTGCTATTTCTTTCTGTCATCAGTGCTGTTTTCCTTGGTTTAGCTCTGCCCTCCTAATTCTGATCTCATCTCAATATGATTTTCCAAAGGGCTTCCCTGGTCACTTGATTTTCATAGCCTTCAGTCATTGTCACTTCCTATCAGGCATGCTGTTGGCTTCTCTTTATAAAGGACACTGCCATCTTACTGTTTTAAACTTACTTCTTTGTTACAAGTCAGTCCCAGCAGAATGTAAGCATTTGAGGATAGTCTCATCCTGTCCTGTTCACCATTGTGTCCTTCTCAGTGGCCAGCATTTAGTAGTTGCTCAATAAATACCTGTTGAGTGTGGGGTGGACAAACCCAGAATGTCTGGCTTCTTCTACGCTAAGTAGAGCTCACTGAAGATTCCTACCTCCCTCCTCCAGAGTCCCTCTGATTGGGGTGGATTGACTAGAGAATAGGGCTGTTTTTATTTCTTTTCTGGATCTCATAGAATACATCTATCTCCAGCTTAATTAAAAAAAAAAAAAAAAAAAAAAAAAAAAACAAGAGACAATAAAAACGCATTGTTACAGATTGGATGGGTAAAACAATTGGCTTGACAGTAATCTAGGAATTTAATTATAGCAAAACATGCCCATGTAATACCCAGACTTGGGAAAGAAGAGTTGAAGGGGTCCAATAAATCATTGTTTGTAAAAACAGAAGAAGCCTTTGTAATCGTCCAGTTACTGCTGATGAGGCCACAAAGAAGGCCTAAGCAGGCTGGGCACCATGCATCGAAAGCTTTAATGTGCAGGCGGCTCTTCGGAACGGGGAGCTGCCTGGGAAAGAGCTGAACTATGTGGTTATTTTTCTCAAATGGAAAGCAATCACTCAGGGTGGTGGGAGCTGTTTAGTGAAGATCCTTCATGGCCAACCGCACGGTCCCGCACATGTTTGGGCAGGAGTCTAAAGGAGCAAGGGTGGGGGGGAGACAAAGATGGCCCGGAAGCCCTCGCAGCCCCACTTGGGCAGAATTCCCTGGTAGACGGCTTCTGGAAGCTCGCCTGCCCCCAGCCGGGCCTGCGAACACATCCTCCGGGATCCCCTGCCCGGCGAGCGATGCAGGTCCCCAAGCGCCCCTTCACGCCTCTTTGCGATGGCACCTCCTTCGTGCACCAGCTCCTCAGAGAGACCTCTTGCCTGTCCACGTAAAGAACCTGCTGCCACCACCCCTCCCCCTCCCCCAGTCCCTGGTTGATTTTCTTCAGAGCATTTATCACCATTGGAGAGTGTCTTACCTGAGGGTTTGTTCACACATTCTCCGTCCCCGCAGTGTGACGTAAACTTCGAGAAGGCGGGGGCTAGCTCACATTGCCACAGCCCCACATCTGGTACCTGGCACGGCGCCAGGCCCGCTAATGTGTGCGTAGCCCGTGGAGCGGTTCTCTAGCTGACCCAGGGACAGGATGTCCTGCCACCCACCCCCTCTTCAAGAAAGTGAGTGTGGAGAGGGCAGTGCAGGGGCGTTAGACACTGCCCAAGGTCTGCAGAAGGACCAGTGGCTTGGGATCATAATTCATTTTTAGTTTTTTAAAGTGCTTATTGTGGACTAAGCCATGTGAATTGACTCCTACTCTCACATACATGTGCACAACACACCACACATATGCATAGAGGGGAGTATGCATGTGCACGTACACCTGTGCACGTAAGTATATGTACATGTAATGTTATCTGTATACACAGGCAATATGATATGTATACACATACTACATATTATTATTGTTTATGAGTGCACTAGTCGTTAGTACGAAGCAATACTCATTTCTCTGTAGATGGTAGAAATACATCTATGTATATGGTCCCTGTCTGTGTATCTGGTAGAGTTACCTTTCCTGGCATGTCCCCTGTTGTGGGGGGAGCGGTCAGGTGACCACTCCCAGGTGGCCCAGGAGTTGTGAATGGAGTCGGCACGTGTCACTTCCACTGCTGGTGTGACATCCACGAGGCCCTCCCTCCCTCCACTGCCTTGAGCAGCAGAGGTGCCAGAACGGGGTCCCACTGGAGAGCAGAGCAGAGCTCCCACCCACCCACAGACAGCGTGTTGCTTCCTCAGACACAAACCTTTGCTGTTTTAAGCCCCCGTATTCAGGAAACCGTTTGTTACTATGGCATGTAGTTAACAGCCTGGTCCGTCCTGACTTGCAGTTTTTTTGTGTTTTTTATTTATATAAAAATAAAGTACAACATTCAAATTCTCATATCACAGCAATTAGTGGAACTCTTCCAGGGTGCATGCGTGTGTGTGTGTGTGTGTGTGTGTGTGTGTGTGTGTGTGTACACACACCATACGAGGCAGGGAGACAGGCCTGTGTGTCTATATGCCGGACTCTATCATCACGCTCAGTGCTTCTACTTCCCGGTCTTCCAACCCTAACAAGTGGGCACATCTGAGCCCAAGGCAAGGTCTTCATGCACTGAAGGTCTCCGCACTGAGGAACAGAGCTGCCTGGGCCCCAAAGTAGATCTTCTGACTCCCCAGAGAGGACCAAACCGCCCACCTAACCATTTCCATCATTTCTCAGTTTCTCCCAGTGATGGGGGTTTTCCATTGTTTTACCTTGGAGCATGGCATCGAGGGTATTTCAGACATCTTCATTTCTCCTCAGTAACAGAGCCCTCATTCATCTTGCGTCACACCCTTCTTTTCCTCTGATTCTGTGCATTGCATGCATATCCTCGGGCTGTTTTCTTCTTCTAAAGATAATGAAACAATTTCCCAGGCCCTGGTCACTTCTCCATGGATTCAGCCTGGCTTTTTCAAAGCACTGTTCGAGGGCCACGTGCGTCAGCATTATGTGGGACGTTGGCTGCACACTCAGATTCCTGCCTTGTCCTGCGGACCTCCTGCAGAGTTGGGGCCCCGGTTCTGGGCATGTTGAGGGGTCCCCTCCAGGAGGAGGTCTGCTCCCGCCCTGAATTGCACACCATCGAAATGATTGTTAAGCATGCATAGTCCTGGGCCCATCTTTCTTCTCTGTAAGGTAATCATTAGGCGACTGGGGGAAGCAGGGCAAGGTGGGACTCGGCATTGAGGAAGAAGCCGAGGTGTGGGAGTGACATTAAAGATATGATTTGTCCTCCAGTGTCTTTGACATGGTTGGTTCAGTGGGCAGGTATGCCCTTCCCCTACAGTGGACAGCCGCTCCTGGGTGTTGGGGTGAGGGTACTCACAATTTCCTTTGGGGGACCACTCTGTGCCCACACTTTGTCTGCGTGGTTTGGGTGGGGCTAATTCCACCCCAGCCACAGAGAGCACACTTGGCCCAGGCCTAGCCAGTCAGCTCTTCCACTCATTGGCCTGTTGAGTGGGCCCTGGGAATTGTGCTCAGCATCCAGGAAAGGCTACTCTCTTCACCTGGACAGGAGCCAGTGCACTGTGTCACCACCAGGGGAGCTTCCCCAGAGTGTAGTCCATGGAGGTGAACATAAACCTGACAGCAGAGGTTGGCCCCCTGCAGCCGGCCTGGTGCTGAGTCGCCAGGTCATGGGAACCAATAATGTTCTTGTCTTTAATAAACCCGCCTGTGTTTAGTTTCTGTCACTTACAACCAGAAGGGTCCTGGTAATGCTGGGGCGGCCCCCTCCCCATCCTTGTTCTGCAAATGCTTGGGATGCTTGGCCAGGGGCTGTGAGCTGGCAGTGGTTTTGGCAGGAGGTGATGGGCATTCCTGCAGGGCCTGATTCCAGTGACAATCAGGCCAAGCGACTCTCGATGCCAAACGCATCACCGGGGACCGTCACACACAGGTGGTTGCTTTGTCTCAGTGGATGCTGGTACAGGCCCCCTCTGAGCCAAGACCCTGAGCCTAGGATAGACCAATCTGTCTGCCCCATCTCCTGTCGCTTCCCGAGGACACAGGGACTCCTGCTTGGAGGCCTTCATGATGTGCCCAGAGGGCCTGCCGCTCATTTCCTGCTGATCATGCAGACCCTGGCTCCAGCACACAACTTCCTGTCTCCTCCCCTGAGGTGGGGAGGGGGAAGGGAAAGTGCCTACCCAGGTTTTACTTTGTCTCCAGTTTTAAGGATAGGGCAAAGCAAGAATGCTTCAAGGCATTCTAGTTGCAAAAGATAAAACAGGAAAACTTCTCTTCCAAAAAAAGACTGAGTTGTGTGGTTCCAATAGGTTGGGGCGACACTGGTTTAAAAGAAGTCAAATAGGGGCACCTGGGTGGCTCAGCTGGTTAAGGGTCCAACTTTGGCTCAGGTCATGATCTCATGGTTAGTTCAAGCCCCGCGTCGGGCTCTGTGCTGACAGCTCAGAGCCTGGAACCTATTTGGATTCCATGTCTCCTCCTCTTTCAGCCCCTCCCCTGCTCATGCTCTGTCTCTCAATAACAAATAAGTGTTAAAAAAATGTTTAAAAGCAGTCAAGTAGATGTTGCACAACAGGAAGATGCTGAATTGCTAACACACCGCGTGCTATGACCCCAGAAGAGTATGTGACTGCCTTTGCTAATCTCACGTGCTCCTAGGACCTCTGTTTGGGGAGCATCTCTTGGGATCTTGTGTTCTGTAGAAGACTCCTGGGGAACGTTTTAAGGAGAAAGGTGCAAGAGTCTTCTCCCTGCCTTTGGCTTGGAAGTTCTGCAGGGTGACTTTGTGGGACTGGACCCCGCGGTATGAGGAACAGATGCTCATTGTCTACACACTGGTTCATAAGCTTCAGGTAGCCTGTCTGGTTCACCACTCTGTCTCCGGCACTGACCGCGGCGTCTGATGCGTGGTGGGCCCTTGAAGCGTTTGCTGGATGAGGGAATGAACAGTGTGTGGTCGAGGCCACATACACCCAGCATGGGGACAAGGTGGAGCCGGAGAGCTTGCTTTCTGCCACCTCTGAAAGTCTTGCGTGTGAAAGGAGGGATTATTTGTTCCCTTTGTGGCTTTAGAAAACAGAGCTGGAGTTGGGGCATCTAGCTGGCTCAGTCGATTGAGTGTCTGACTGTGGCTGAGGTCATGATCTCACGGTTCATGGGTTCAAGACCCGTGTCAGGCTCTGTGCTGACAGCTCGGGGCCTGGAGCCTGCTTCGGATTCTGTGTCTCCCTCTCTCTCTGCCCCTCTCCTCCCCCTCCAAAATAAAAAAAATATATACAAACATTAAAAAGAAAAAAAAAAAAGGAAACCAGAGCTGGGGTGCAAGGGTGGAGTTGGCACTGAAGAGGAGTTCAGCCAGGAGGGAGAAAAGCATCTCCAGCAGTCGGCAGTAGCTCAGCAAACGGTAGGCTGTCTCCAGAGGCAGGGGCCCCAGTGCGTTACTGCAGATGTACTCACGCCTCAGATGGGGGCTTGCCCTGTGTGGTCTCCAGGGGCAAGTCTCTGCACTGCGTGTGTGAAATAGCGACACGTTCTCCCTGTGTGACTTCCTCAGTGACGAGCCTAGCTGCCTCCAGAAGCTGTTGGCACTGAACTCCACGGTTCCTGAGTTGCCTTCAAATATTTGAGGACACTGGGAATGTTTCTTATTTGCCATGAGAAGCCCTGGGTGTGTTTTCCTTTCATAAATTCAACCTAGATAACAACACAAGAAGGAATTAGAAGACCCAAAAGAAAAGCATGTCTTGCATTTGCTAGGGCTCATTTGTGGAGTGACCTCTCTCTTGGTGAGCTGCATCTTGGGTCAGGGTGTCCGGAAGCACACTCTGAGCAGAGGATCCATGAGCAGGTGCTTCAGTAGGAAAGTGATCCTGGGGAGACTGGCAGGAGCAGGGGGCAGGGGGCTGGGCTGGGGTGGGAAGGGAGGGAAGAGGAACCCTTCCTGACCCCACAGGTGGGCCCCAAGTGCAAGGGACCAGACCTGTCAACATCAAGGCCAAGGATGTCACTGGAGAATGCCCTGGGTCTCGGAAGGTGCTCAATGCTTAAGTAACAGGGGTAGAGGATGTGGTGTCTGTAAGGAGCTTTCTTTTTTAAAAAAATTTTTTCAACGTTTTTTTTTTTATTTTTTTATTTTTGGGACAGAGAGAGACAGAGCATGAACGGGGGAGGGGCAGAGAGAGAGGGAGACACAGAATCAGAAAGAGGCTCCAGGCTCCGAGCCATCAGCCAAGAGCCCGACGTGGGGTTCGAACTCACGGACCGGACCGCGAGATCACGACCTGGCTGAAGTCGGACGCTTAACCGACTGCGCCACCCAGGCACCCCTGTAAGGAGCTTTCTAACACTTCAGCCTAAAAGAAGAAAAGTGCCTTTATGTATACACACATATAAGTGATTTTCTGTTAAAATTCCCTACGTAATTATTTTATAAATATTTATAAATTACATTTACATAATTTATATATATTCATATATAATATTTCTATATACATACTTATAAATGTCCCATATCTATATATCCACGTAGATACATAAAACACACGCAAATCATGCAAGTGAGAGTTGTACTTTTCACTCTTCTATAGGCTTGAAATTTTTAAAACAAAATGTTAGGGAGAAAGTGAACCACAATTCCACCTTCCCAAACTAAGCACTGTGTGAGTCCTGTTAATGTTTCAGTCTGTGGTTCTTTCCTTGCAGCTGCGGGCACATGTGTCCAGGCACGTGCTTGCAAGATGCCTCGAGAGTCTCTGTTAGCCTGGGGAGTTGGTTCAGGGATTAAGATGTGGTTTGCACACAGGACCCTGGGCTGCCCAGACACTCCCCGAGCCCAGGCGCTCATGTCCAGAAGCCCAGGCGCAGAGCATCAGTGAGCTGGCGCGGGAGATTGAGGGAGTCTCCCTTTCGTGCAGGTCCCCTGGAATGCCCAGCTCCCCTGCGAATGACCCGGGCCCCCACGGTCTGAGGAGGCCAAGGCGGCCTGGCCCCTAGCTAGGCAGTACGCATGTGGTAGAGCCCCGCGTCCTCCTGGAGGGGCGGGAGGCCCAGTGCCACCCCTCCCCAGGGGCTGAACACTCAGAGGGAGAGAGAGACGCATGTTTCTCACCTTGGCGGTAGAAGACACAGAGGGAAGCCAGTGCTGTGAGTTCCCCATCTGAAGAGGCACCCGGCCGTCACTCCTGCACTTAGGTGATTGCTTCCAAATTTCCGGCGGCGTGTCTGTCCTCAGTCCTCGGTCATCCTCCTGGAAGGTGAGGGTGGTGGGGGGTTGAGTGAGGAGTCTTGATGTCATCAAGGCGACAGTGGAACAGGCAGCGTGATATCCGTAACCTCCTTTATCATTATTTTAAGTAATGGACTCATCGAGCAGTTTTGGTTTCACAGAGAAACACGTGGGGAGTGCCAAGGCTCCCCCTGTATGTTCTCCCTCCTGCTCCCCCATTCCTCCCATTGGCAGCTTGCCTGGGAGGGTGCAGGAGGTATGGGCGCTGGGTCGGTGGGGATCCTCTGTCATTAACCGTAAAGCTTGCACTTGGCCTTAGTGTTCATTTTCGGTGTTGTACATCTGCGGACTTCCACAGATGTGCAGTGACATCCATCCACCATTACAGTGTCACTTGGAGTATTTCCCTTGAGGCTCGCCTGTCCATCTTTCCTCCAGAACCCTTGGGAATCACTGACCAGTTTGCTCGGCAATATACCAGGAACATTTTCTCATGCCATTAAATTTTCCTAAAAAGTGAACTTTTTAAAAGGTATTTGAATTTGACATTCTCCAGTTATTAAATGCATTTAAAGCAAGTCTCTATGTTGGGAAAGTTAGGCCGTTTCCTTTTTTTTTTTTTTTTTTTTTCCTCTGCCTCAACTGTGAAATCGTTGCAATGAACACAATTTTGCATCACGGTTTCTCACAACAGCACTGTTGACACTTTGGGCAGGATTACTTTTTGCCACGGGAGCTTTTCTGGCTGCTGCAGGATATCTGCCAGCATCCCTGGCCTCCATCCAGCAGATTCCAGCAGCATCCGCCCCCAGCAGTGCCAACGCAAAATGTGTCGTCGCGCCACCAAGTGCACTGATTTACCTCTGTCTTTCTGCGCACATCCGGGTGTTTCGGGGGCTAGGGCCTCATCCGTGGGATTAGAAGTTGGGATTGTTGCAAGACTAATAATGATTTCGGGAGCATGTGCCATACTGCCCTTCCCGGGTTGCTGGCTGGCTCATGGCTACAGAGTGTATCCTCTTTGTTCCCCAGGTCCTGGCTTAGAGGTGGACATGGGGAGAGTCTAACGTCCCAGGGGATGTAGACTGTGCTGAGGGACCCTCCCTCCAGGTGCGGGAGGGAGGCTCACAGGGGAAGATCGAGTTCTCCCGGGAGTAACTTTGCCAGCATCTGGCCTGAAACCACAGACAGTTGAAGATGTGCCACGCAGTCATCATGACTGCCGGTGGGCCTCCCTTCCCCTGTGACCATCACATCCTGCTGCTGATGGGACCCTCGGGGAGGTCAGAGAAATGGGGGGCTTGCTAGTGCCATCCCACAACAAGAAGCGGGCACTGGGTGAGCGGGTCCTGCCAGTCTCCAGTGCCAGGTCCAGCAAACACAAAGATGAGAGTGTGAGGACAGCCTGTGCAGGAAGTTGTTACAGTGAAGCAGAAGAACAGGTCTGCCTGTGGGTGGCCCCCGACTTACCCCAGTGCGGACCCCCAGGCTGCCCTGCCTGGTGAACAGCCCTCTCTAAAGGCCTCCCTCAGGGCCTCCAGGGTGGTCCTGCCTAGCTGGTATTTTCATCCATGAACGTGTGGGTTTGCTCACAGTTAAATCATTTCCATCCTGAGGGGGTTGGTCGCCAGGTAACTGAGAGAGAAGGAAGTCTGGCCCCAGCTGAGTGCCCTTTGCTCTCCTCCCCGCTTTGGTCTTCAAGACATTTCTGCAAATTTGTGCCAGCCCCTCCGTGTCTGGCTGGTTTCTCTTTAAGTTTCCACTGGCCCGTCCTGTTCCTCTGAATGTACGACTTAGTCCACTTTCTTTCTACCAACTGTGAAGCTTTTCCTCCACTAATGAACAAATTCCCCTTTAAGGAACATATTCCTGTCTGCTAGAGTCTTGTGTTTCCATGTTGTGTGCAAGGCTCCGTGAATATGCACCAATGTGAATTTGCCTGGCCCACCGTCGCCTGCTGGATAATTTGCTGCCCAGCATTGACAGCACATCTGTCTCCTTCCTTTCTTCCTACAGAGGGACGTCCCCCGGGCCCGGGGCCCACCACTTCCATCATAATTCACCAGCTGAAGGGAGGTGGAGGCCACTGAGCCATCTTTGGTTGGGGGTCTGGGAGAGTCAACATGGGCCGGACTCATAGGGCAGAGCGATGGGGACAAACTGCCGCCCTACCCGGCCTACGCCTTCACGTCACCAAATGCCTGGGCCATCAAGCGCCCTCCGTGTGACACAAGGGGGCAGATGCAGCCTGTCTTGTGACTCCAGCTGCAGTTCCCCACCTGGATCCCTGCCCAACCCTGCTCATATCCCCCTTCTCTCCCGGACCTCCTCCTTTGAGCCCTCCCCCACCTGGAGAAGTGTCTTCCCCTGCATGTGAGTGGCCTTCCCCGTCTGGACGGGTCACCTAGTGCTACGCTAAGCCAGGTCCTTGTCTGCCGACTCTCGGAGCTCAGCGGTACTATCCACAGCTACTTGTCAGCTGTGAAGACAAGGGTCCCACCTCTGGCTTCTCAGTAAACCCCATTTGGCCGTTTACATAGTGAATGCTCAATGAGTGTGTTAGTGAATTCATGGGAGAACTGTTTTATCTCCCAGAGGACAGGACTAGCCCCGTTGCTACACTGTGTCCATGTAACGGGTCCATCTGATGTCTAACAGGATGAAATACTTACTGTGCCTTGCTGGAACAGTGTTTTGGAGATGGACAAGTCTGAGCAAGAGTCTTCATTATACACAGTAGGAAAATGAACCCCTCTGCTGGGCAGGAAAACCGGTTCCTAATTCACATTCTTGTCGACAGACAGGCCTGGGGGCCAGAACAGGATTCCGGGGTCCCCTGCCTCACCACAATTTCCATGCAACGACTGAGGAGTGGAGAAGAGCTCACTTTGCCAGCAGGGAATTGGGGAACAGTCCAGCTCCTGTGTTCTGGGGCTTCATGAAGCAAAGTCCAAGGAGGAAGCCAAGTTGTGGGATGCAGTTGCCTCCACAGCTGCAGTGGTGGACCCCGGAGCTGGGTGAATTAAGATGGAAACTGTTTGGGAGGGTCTGAGTGGCTTAATCAGTTAAGCATCCGACTTCGGCTCAAGTCATAATCTCGCGGTCCTTGAGTTTGAGCCCAGTGTCGGGCTCTGTGCTGACAGCTGGGAGCCTGGAGCCTGTTTCAGGTTCTGTCTCCCACTCTCTCTGACCCTCCCCCATTCATGCTCTGTCTCTCTCTGTCTCAAAAATAAATAACCATTAAAAAAAAAGATGGAAACCATTTGGCCTGTGGCCTCAGAGCTGGTTTTATGGACCGAGCCATGTCCTGGACCCGGCCTGAGCCAGGAGGAAAAACTCTGAGCAAGTTTTGTAAGTTCCAAAACCATGTAAATCCCCATGGTCCCTCCGTCAACTTAGTCCCTGCCATACTGCCTGCCCCCGCAGGGTGTGGGATGGGTGGGGAGAAGCATGGAGAAGCATCAGTAGAGAGATACCACAAGCCTTCACAGCTTATCCTGAGTGGTCGGAGCTCATTCTTTACTGTTGCAAATAAGCCGTGTCCAGACTCCCTGGGGCTCCGTGCTGTACCCCCAAATCCTTAATTGGAGGTGGAAAACCCAGCAGTTCTGAAGATATGGTGCCCTGGGTGTCTGAGGACCATGGTTTGAAAACGAAAGACTTGGTCCCATCAGGACTTGTTCTCTGACACTGGGGATCGTGTGGCTTGAGGAAGGTCAGGGTGCATTAGAAAGAAGCACCTCTCTGCTCACTCCCCCTCCCTGAGACTTCATGGCACAGGCTTGTGGGTAACTGGGATGGCCCAAAGCTGGCCTGGGAGATGGCACCAAGGATGATCATTTGGGGAGGAATATCTCGTACTGTGCAGGGAGTGAAGGTTCCATCTGTTCAGTCTGAAAGCAGGAACTATATGGAAACAAGGCACTGCTGTCATAATCCACAGAAGCGTCTCCCATCTCTGGCCACCCTCCCTCCGTCCCCGTGACACTGCACTGGCTTCTCTTGAACATCTGGGACTCCAAAGAGTGTTCATGTCTAAGCTACCACGAGGAGTGACAGAAGAGCTGGTTATTCATTTAGAGTATGGTTATCAAGTTGCAGCCTGCCAGGAGTCAGTTTTTATGGCTCACTCCTGATCCCCGAAATGCAGACTTGACGATGACAGTTTTTTGGGCAGTGCTTGGAGTTCTGTGGCATAGCAATAAAGAAATCTGAGCAGAAAGCACTCTCCTTCCCAAGTAAGCCCCTCTCTCAGCAAAATTTCGCAAGTGCTTTTTCATAAATAAAATAATTCTGTGCTCCAGCTGAGAGTGCTGTGCACACCCTCCCTAGTTATGTGTCCATAGCCTGTGTTTTCACTGCTGGGCAGGATCTGCTGATGGGCACTTTATCGCTAAGTGTGTTGTCCCTTTGGGAGAAAAATACTTTTATCCCAGCGCGTGCCTCATCTCCAAGTCTACTGATCAGTGGTGTTATTATTCTTGCAAGATTCATTTGTAAACTTTTCAAATGATATGTCAATATGTGTGTGGTTGTTTTTTTTTTTTTTTCCAGGTAAAGGAGAGGATACGCTAAAAACAAAACCCTATATACCTATGGGGGCGGGGAGGGGGGATGGAGGGCATCATTCCAACCGAATCGATGTTTATCTTACAAGCACCGTCTATCATGAAAGTCCTGCTGGCTACTTTCTTGTGCATGTTCCAGAAGCAATCCTCACTATTAAATAAGATTGGGAAAGTGGAATTGGAGAACTCAGCACCCATCACGATCCTTCTCAGCTGTCAGAGCAAGGAAACATGGGTGGAAGATTTCAAGCCTTTGTTTTCTCATCTGTGAGAAGGGGGCAGTGCTGATGCTTAGTTCTTGAAATGGTTGTGGAGATTCAGGGCCATGATGAAGGATGAGAGGCACAGAGTGCCGTTCCGGGTTCTCGGTACATCAGGAAAGTCTCTGTGATAGTCTCTGCTCTTGTGTTTCTTGTTCACTATGAGTTTGGCTAATCTCTCAGGGGTATTTCAGGGGTGGTTGGTGTTTAAGACCACTCCTTCTTACCTTTACTGGTGATCTTAAACCAGTTTGGGGCAGAGGTAGCATCAGTATCCCTTCCCCCCCACCCTCAAAATCTTGCAGTTTGTTAAACACATTTGCCGAGAGTTCATGCATCGCGTGTTCAGAGCTGACAGCGTTGTAGTATCCCCGAGAGGTGTGTGTGAGTGTGCGTGCACACACATACACCGGGATGTTCTCACGAGCCTCCCATAGAAGGATGAACTCCTACTCAGGGGACAGAGAAGCCTGCCTTGGGCTGACTCTCACATACCAGTCAAATCTGGGCCCCGGAAGATTAAGGGGTCCTGCCATCATCTCCACCAGTCTCCAGATCTTGATCCTGAATGAAGGTCGTCCAGTTTCATGACACACAGGCCGGATGGGGGATGGTCTTGATGATGGCTGGTGGCATATTTGTGGAGCCCCAAAGAGGCAGGTGTGACCATCACACAAGTGTTCTGAACACAGAGTGTGTCACCTTCAGCCAGCGTGGCTCCTGTCCTCACAAAGTGAGCTACCACCTTTCTGCTGGTGGCTGGGGATGGGGGCGGGGGTAGGGATGGGGAGAGCACATGGCAGTGAGCTCCTCACTTGGTTGTCGTCTCCCCAGGGCTGCCATGAGGATGCTCTTCCCACAGGTGAGGTCGTGTGGGCCCCTTCTTCACTCGTTTGTCTCGGCTGTCACCAGACTAGCTGGGCCGGTGGGGTCGGGGTGGGGGGGCTAAGAGAAAACAATTCTCTTTCCACCAGTGAAACACAACATACAAGCCCATTTTTCTGTTGCAAAACCTTGTATCCAGTACTTTTAAACAACTGAATCTAGTACAGGGAACGTGCCCCGGAGTTGCCAGTTACCTTGCAAACCACCCCTGTGCTCTATGGTTTTCAGGGTGTGTGCGGGTCAAGCTCAGTCCCTATCAAATGACTATGAAACTGAGGGGCTGGGGGCTTCTCCGCCCTGCTAGAAAAGACTGGCAATCTCTTACTGTTTCTGATGCAGTGCCTCTCATCTTCCAAATCTGCAATTTTCCACAGGAGGTGAGGCCTCCTCTTCAACCAGGAGACATTTGGAAACATCTGGAGACATTTTTGCTGGTCACCACTGAGGGGAAGGGGTCCTCCTGGCCTCATGTGGGTAGAGCCCAGGGAGGCCACTGACCACTCTCACATGCACAGGAGGCCCCGCAGCAAAGTGTTACCCGGCCCCACATGGCAACACTTCAAGGGTTGGAAAGTCCTGGCCTGAGTTTAAAGTCGAAAGGGCGAGTGGGGCACCTGGGGGGTTCAGTCGGCCAAGTGTCCATCTCTTGGTTTCAGCTCAGGCATGATCTCACAGTTCATGGGATGGAGCCCCACTTCAGGCTCCGTGCTGACAGATGGGATCCTGCTTGGGATTCTCTGTCTCCCTTTCTCTCCATCCCTCCCTGACTTTCTCTCCTTCTCTCTCTCTCTCTCTCTCTCTCTCTCTCTCTCTCTCTCTTTCTCTCTCTCAAGAGTAAATAAATAAGCATTAAAAAAATAGAATACATAAGATGATCAGGAAATCAACTCCCAGCTGGATGTTTTGTGATGTTAAGAGATTATTACTTTCAGTGCGGTATAGTTTTGAGATAGCATGTAAAGGAGCCTCTATCTTTTGGAGATACATTTTCACATATCTATAGATGAAATGATAGTTTGAGTTCTGTTTCAAAATAATTTGAAGGAGGAGTGTTTGTGGATGCGGAAGGAATCAAATTGGCGTGAATTATTAATTGTTGATCCCCGTTGATGGATGCATGGGGCTCATTTTTCTGTTCTCTCTATTTCTGTCTAAGGTTGGAATTTTACATAAAACAAAGTTTTCAAAAACAGTGCCCAAACCCGCAAGTTCCATCTGCCAAATTCTATTAGCATAACTAATGGCATCTAATGCCACGGGACTTCACACACCTTCCCCTTGTAGCACCCAACAAAATGGTTGTGGGCCCTTGACGGTTTGCCCAGGGGACACTGAGACTCAGAGATGAAGCAATTGCTTGGGGACATGAGTAATTTAGCGGTGGGGGGAGGCAGGAATTCAAGCTCAGGTCCTTCTGACCCCAAGTGGTGGGTGTCTTCTGCCCTGCCCCACTGGTGTCCAGCCCTGTGCAGAATGCCGGTGCTGGAGAACAGGTTTCAAGGAGTGTATGTGCTCTGCAGGTGCACATGCTAATCAGCCCCCTTCCAAATGTGCACACAGCTCTCTGTGTCAGCTGCTGTTTGGACAGCTGAATCTCTAAGGAAACACACCATAATGCCTGATTCCTACCCTGGGAGTTAGAAAGTAACCCCAGGTTGGAAATGTAAATATTTTCCCCATGGGCAAGAACTGTTTTTAGCTGATTATAAATGGAAAAGACTGGCAGCTGTCAATATTGATGGTTATTCCTTGAAAAATGACTTCAAGGTACTGCTAATCAATTGTCTCTCAGAATGAAGAATGGAGCACACAGCTCTCTGGGAACCTCAACATGTATTTATAAACACATGCTTTATCGAACACACAGGAAAAATGAGCCAGATCTTTGCAATGATGACGAGTTATTCAGAGTAAATACAACAATTATTAGCGTCTATATTGGACTTCAAATTGACAAAATTTGGAGAACCTCCACTCTCTGGTTCAGAAGTCAGTCAGGAGAACATCCCCTCTCTCTCATCCAGAAGTTGGTCAGCAGAACATCCATTCTCTGCTCCAGAACACAGTCAGGAGAACCTCCCATCTCTCATCCAGAAGCCAGTCAGGATAACTCCCCTGTCTTTCATTCAAGGACCTCCACTCTATGGTTCAGAAGTCAGTCAGGTAAACTTCCCATCTCTCTCGTCCAAAAGTCAGTCAGAAAAACCTCCCCTCTGTTGCCCAGAAATCAGGCAAGAGAACCTCCACTCTCTCATCCGGATGTATGTCAGTAGAACGTCCACTCTCTGGTCCAGAATCAGTCAGGAGAACCTCCCCTCTCTCTTGTCCGGAAGTCGGTCAGCAGAACCTCCGCTCTCTGGTCCAGAAGTCATCCAGGAGAACCTCCCCTCTTCTCTCACCTAGAAGTCAGTCAGGGTGATCTCCCCTCTCTCTCCTTCAAGAGAAACTCCATCTATGGTCCAGAATTCGGTCAGGAGAACCTCCCCTCAGCCTCATTCAGGATCCGCTGATCTCTGGTCCAGAAGTCCGTCAGGAAAAGCTCCCCCTCTCTCTTCCAAAGTCAGTCAGGAGAACATCCCCTCTATCGTCCAGAAATCAGTCGGGGAACCTCCCCTCTCTCTCATCTGGATGTCGGTCAGCAGAACCTCCATCTCTGGTCCAGAAGTCAGTCAGGAGAACCTCCACCTCTCTCTCACCTAGAAGCCAGTCAGGATGATCTCCCCTCTCTCTCCTTCAAGAGAACCTCCATCTCTCGTCCAGATTTCGGTCAGGAGAACCTCCCCTCACTCTCATTCAAGAACCGCTGATCTCTGGTTCAGAAGTCCGTCAGGAAAACCTCCCCCTCTCTCTTCCAAAGTCAGTCAGGAGAATGTCCCCTCTATCGTCCAGAAATCAGTCGGGGAACCTCCCCTCTCTCTCATCCGGAAGTCGGTCAGCAGAACCTCCGCTCTCTGGTCCAGAAGTCAGTCAGGAGAAACAACTTTCTCTCACATATGGAGGTTGGTCAGTAGAACCTCCCCTCTCTCGCGGCCTGGAAATCAGTCAGGAGGTTTTCCCCTCTCTCTCCTTAAAGAGAACCTCCACTCTCTAGTCCAGAATGCAGTCAGGAGAACCTCCCCTCACTCATCCAGAAGCCGATCAGGAGAACCTCCCCCCTCTCTCAAAAAAGAACCTCCACTCTCTGGTCCAGAAGTCACTCAGGAAAACCTTCTCTCTTTCTCGTCCAAAAGTCAGTCAGGAGAACATCCCCTCTCTGGTCCAGAAGTCAGCCAGGAGAACCTCCCCCCTTTCTCATCCAGAAGTCAGTCAGCAAACCTCCCCTCTCTCTTGTTCAAGAACCTCCTCTCTCTGGTTCAGAAGTCAGTCAGAGGAACCTCCCCTCTCTCGTTCAGAAGTCAGTCAGGAGAACTTCCCCTCTCTTATCCTGACGTCAGTCAGGAAAACCTCCCCTCCTTCTCATCGAGAAGTCAGTCAGGAGAACCTCCCCTCTCTCTCATCTGGAAGTTGGTCAGGAGTACCTCCCCTCTCTGGTCCAGAAGTCACTCAGGTGAACCTCCCCTCTGTCTCATCCAGATGTCAGTCAGGAGAACCTCCCCTCTCTCTTATCCAGAAGTCGGTCAGGAAAACCTCCCCTCTCTCTCGTTCAAGAACTTCCCCTCTCTGGTCCAGACGTCAGTCAGGAAGAACCTCTCCTCTCTCTAACCCAGAAGTCAGTCAGCAGAACCTCCCTTCTCTGTCATTCATAAGAACTTCCACTCTCTTGTCCAGAAGTCAGTCAAGAGATCCTCCCATCTGTCTAACTCAAGAACCTCCACTTTCTGGTCCAGAAGTCAGTCAAGAGAACCTCCCATCTCTCTCATTCAACAACCTCCACTCTCTGGTCCAGACGTCAGGAAAACCTGCCCACTCTCTCATGTAAAAGTCAGTTAGGACAACCTACCCTCTCTCGTCCAGAAGTCAGTCAAGAAAACCTCCCTTCTGTCTCATCCAGAAGTCGGTCAGTACAACCTCCACTCTTTGGTCCAGAAGTCAGTCAGGAGAACCTCCCTTCTCTCGTCAAGAAGTCAGTCAGGGGAAACTCCCCTCTCTCGCACAGATGTCAGTCAGGAGAACCTCCCCTCTCTCATCCAGAAATCAGTCACCAGAACCTCCCCTCTCTCTTATCCTGGAGTCACTCAGGAGAAACTCCCCTCTCACTTATTCAAGAACCTCCCCTCTCTGGTCTGGAAGTCAGGAGATCTTCCCCTCTCTCTTGCCGAGAAATAAGACAGGAGAACTTCCCCTGGTCTGGGCCAGAAATCAGTCAGGAGTACCTTCTCCTCACTCTCGTCCAGAGGTCAGTGAGCAGACCCTCCACTCTCTGATCCAGAAGTCAGTCAGGAGAACCCCCACCCCACCCCCTTCTCTCTCTTCTGGAAGTTGGTCAGGAGAACCTCCCCTCTCTCGCCTGGAAGTCAGACAGGAGATCTCCCCTCTCTTTTTTCAAGAGAACCTCCACTCTCTGGTCCAGAATTCCATCAGGAGAACCTACTTTCTCTTGTCCAGAGTCAGTCAGGAGAACCTCCCCTCTCTCTCATTCAAGAAACTCCACTCTCTGGTCCAGAAGTCAGTCAGGAGAGCCTTCCCTCTCTCGTCCAGATGTCCGTCAGGAGTACCTCCCCTCTCTCTTGTCCGGAAGTCATACAGGACAACCTCCTCTCTCTCTTGTTCAAGAACCTCCCCTCTGTGGTCCAGCAGTCAGTAAGGAGTACCCCCCTCTCTCTCACTCAGATGTAAGACAGGAGAACCTCCCCTGTCTGGACTGGAAATCAGTCAGGAGAACCTCCCATCTCTCTCTTCTGGACGTTGGTCAGCAGTACCTCCACTCTCTGGTCCAGAAGTCAGTCAGCAGAACCTCTCCTCTCTCTGACCTGGAAGTCAGTAAGGAAAATCTTCCCTCACTCTCGACCAAAGTCAGTCAGGAGAACCTCCCCTCTCTCTTGCCTGAAGTCAGTCAGGAGAATCTCCCCTCTCTCTATTTCAAGAGAACCCCCACTCTCTCATTCACAAGTCAGTCAGGAGATCCTCCCCTCTCTCGTCCAAAAGTCAGTCAGGAAATCCTCCCCTCGCTCTCATTCAAACACTGCCAATCTCTGGTCCAGAAGTCAGTCAGGAGAACCTCCCCTCTCTCGTCTAGAAGTCAGTCAGGAGAACCTCCCCTCTCTCTCATTCAAGAAACTCCACTCTCTGGTCCAGAAGCCAGTCAGGAGAACCTCCCTTCTCATCCAGATGTCAGTCAGGAGTACCTCCCCTCTCTCTCGTCCAGACGTGAGTCTGGAGTACCTCCCCTCTCTCTTGTTCAAAAACTTCCCCTCTGTAGTCCAGAAGTCAGTCAGGAGAACCTCCCCTCTCTCTCATGCAAGAAACTCCACTCTCTGGTCCAGAAGTCAGTCAGGAGAACCTCTCCTCTCTCGTCCAGATGTCAGTCAAGAATACCTCCCCTCTCTCTCTCGTACCGAAGTCATACAGCACAACCTCCCCTTTCTCGTGTGCAAGAACTTCCCCTCTCTGGTCCAGAAGTCACTCAGGAGTACCTCCACTCTCTTGTCCAGATGTCAGTCAGGAGTACCTCCCCTCTCTCTCATCCGGACGTCGTACACGACAACTTCCCCTCTCTCTTGTCAAGAACTTCCCCTCTCTGGTCCAGAAATCAGTCAGGAGAACCTCACCTCTGTCATGTCTGGAGGTCGTTCAGCAGAACATCCACTCTATAGTCCAGAAGTCAGTCAGGAGAACCGCCCCTCTCTCTCATCTGGAACTCATTCAGGAGAACCTCCCATCTTTCTCTTTCAAGAACCTCCCCCGTCTCTCTCATTCAAGAACCTCCACTCTCTGGTCCAGAAGTCAGTCAGGAGAAGCTCTCCTCTCTCTCATCCATAAGTAAGACCAGAGAACCTCCCCTGTCTGGTCCAGAAATCAGTCAGGAGAAAGTCTGCTCTTTCTCTCCTGGAAGTCAGTCAGGATAATCTCCCCTCTCTGTCCTTCAAGAAACCTCCACTCTCTGATCAAGAAATCAGTCAAGAGAACGGCTCCTCTCTCTCATTCTGAAGTCGGTCAGCAGAACCTCCCTTTTCTGGTCCAGAAATCAGTCAGGAGAAACTCCCCTCTCTCTTCCCTAGTAGTCAGTCAGAATAATCTCCCCTCTCTCTCTGTCAAGAATATCTCCACTCTCTGGTCCAGAAATGAGTCAGGAGAACATCCTCTATCTCTCGTCCAGGAGTGCATCAGCAGAACCTCCCCTCTCTCGCCCAGAAGTCAGTCAGGGGAACCTCCCCCGTCTCTCATTCAAGAACATCTACTCTATGGTCCAGAAGTCAGTCAGGAAAACCTAACTTTCTCTTCTCCAATATTCAGTCAAGAGAACCTCCCCTCTCCTCCAGACGTCAGTCAGAACTTCCCCTCTCTCCCATCCGGAAGTTGGTCAGCAGAACCTCCACTCTCTCTTCCAGAAGTCAATCAAGAGAACCTCCCCTCTCTCTCATCAGGTAGTCAGTCAGGAGAACCTCCACTCTCTCATCCAGAAGTCAGTCAGGAGAACCTCCCCTCTCTCTCATCCAAAAGAAAGACAGGAGAATCTCCCCTCTCTCATCCATATGTCCGTCAGGAGAAACTTCCCTTCTCATCCAGAAGTCGGTGTGGAGATCCTCGACTCTCTGGTCCAGAAGACAGTCAGGAGAACCTCTCCTCTCTGTAGCCAGGAAGTCAGTCAGGAGAACCTCCCCTCTCTCGTCCAAAACTCACTCAGCAGAATCTCCCCTCTCTCGTCCAAAACTCAGTCAGCAGAACCTACCCTCTCTCTCGTACATGAGAACCCTCCTCTCTTGCCCAGAAGTCAGTCAGGAGAACCTCCCCTCTCTCTCATCCGGAAGTCGGTCTGCAGAACCACCACTCTCTCATCCAGAAGACAGTGAGGAGAACCTCCCATGTCTCTCACCTGGAAGTCAGTCAGAAGGACCTCCTCTCTCTCTCATGAACCCCACACTGAAGCCAGAGTGTCTTAACCAAGAACAAATCAGACCATAGCCTGTTCCTGATCTGAATTCCCACTAACTTGCAAAAACTTCTCCATATTGGCCACTGGATTCCCACATGGATCATTTCATTCTCGCAGTTCCAAGGGGACAGGGGTTTGGAAAAGGAGGAATGGCCAACATCGTTAATTGTGGTAAAGGCATCTAGTGCGGTGGGTACTAGAATGTGTGGAGTGAGAAAAATTATTCCAAACTTTGCCACATTCGGTGGCTGAAAGCAAGCCACGGATCACGTCCACACTAGAGGGAAGGGAATTCCAGGGACATGAGTTCTGGGAGGGCATCTTACTCTGCCTGCCACGCCTCTACACCCCAGTCCCCAGCAAAGGGTGTGAGGAAGAAGAACCCACAGTCCTCACAGTAAAACACGCGTTCCCCTGCACCTTGCACACCAATGTCAGTTTTAGGAAGACACGGCGAGGCAAACGTTCTTAGCCAGTGCCTAATTCATCCAGGCGTTGTTAGACAAGTGGAAAGCTACTTATTTACCGAGTAAGAAAGAAACAATCCCGGCCCTTGTGAAGTCTTCAGCTCAGTGCCAAGCAGCATGCTTCAGTGTAGCGATGAGAACACTAAATAACAGAAACACAAAACAGCAGCAACAGCCATTTTTTAAAGGAATTTTGTCAATTTGAAGTCCAATATAGACGCTAATAATTGTTGTATTTACTCTGAATAACTCATCATAATGCCAAAGGTCTGGCTCATTTTTCCTGTGTGTTCGATAAAGCATGTGTTTATAAATACATGTTGAGGTTCCCAGAGAGCTGTGTGCTCCATTCTTCATTCTGAGAGACAATTGATTAGCAGTACCTTGAAGTCATTTTTCAAGGAATAACCATCAATATTGACAGCTGCCAGTCTTTTCCATTTATAATCAGCTAAAAACAGTTCTTGCCCATGGGGAAAATATTTACATTTCCAACCTGGGGTTACTTTCTAACTCCCAGGGTAGGAATCAGGCATTATGTTGTGGTTCCTTAGAGATTCAGCTGTCCAAAGAGCAGCTGACACAGAGAGCTGTGTGCACATTTGGAAGGGGACTGATTAGCATGTGCACCTGCAGAGCACATACACTCCTTGAAACCTGTTCTCCAGCACCGGCATTCTGCACAGGGCTGGACACCAGTGGGGCAGGGCAGAAGACACCCACCACTCGGGGTCAGAAGGACCTGAGCTTGAATTCCTGCCTCACCCCCCCCCCCCGCTAAATTACTCATGTCCCCAGGCAATTGCTTCATCTCTGAGTCTCAGGCTCCCCCGGGCAAACCGTCAAGGGCCCACCACCATTTTGTGGGATGCTACAAGGGGAAGGTGTGTGAAGTCCCGTGGCATTAGATGCCATTAGTTATGCTAATAGAATTTGGCGGGTGGAACTCTGCGGGTTTGGGCACTGTTTTTGAAAACTTTGTTTTATGAAAAATTCCAACCTTAGACAGAAATAGAGAGAACAGAATAATGAGCCCCATGCATCCATCAACGGGGATTGACAATTACTAACTCATGCCAATTTGATTCCTTCCACATCCACAAACACTCCTCCTTCGAATTATTTTGAAAGAGAACTCAAACTATCATTTCATCTATAGATATGTGAAAATGTATCTCCAAAAGATAGAGGCTCCTTTACATGCAATCTCAAGACTATACCACACTGAAAGTGTGAACATCGCAAAACATCCAGCTGGGAGTTGATTTCCTGATCATCTTATGTATTCTATTTTTTTAATGCTTATTTATTTACTCTTGTAAGAGAGAAAAAGAGAGAGAGAGAGAGAGGGAGGGAGGGAGAAAAAGTCAGGGAGGGACGGAGAGAACGGGAGACAGAGAATCCCAAGCAGGATCCCATCTATCAGCACAGAGCCTGACATGGGCTCCATCCCATGAACTGTGAGATCACGCCTGAGCTGAAACCAAGAGACGGACACTTGGCCGACTGAACCCCCCAGGTGCCCCACTCGCCCTTTCGATTTTCAACTCAGGCCAGGACTTTCCAACCCTTGAAGTGTTGCCATGTGGGGCTGGGTAACCTTTGCTACGGGGCGTCCCGTGCATAGGAGGGTGCTCAGCGGCCTCCCTGGTCTCTGCCCACATGAGGCCAGGAGGACCCCTTTCCCTCAGTGGTGACCAGCAAAAATGTCTCCAGATGTTACCAGACGTCTCCTGGTTGAAGAGGAGGCCTCACCTCCTGTGGAGAATCACAGATTTGGAAGATGAGAGGCACTGCATCAGAAACAGTAAGAGATTGCCAGTCTTTTCTAGCTGGGCAGAGAAGCCCCCAGCCCCTCAGTTTCATAGTCATTTGATAGGGACTGAGCTTGAACCGCACACACCCTGAAAACCATAGAACACTGTGGTGGTTTGCAAGGTAACTGGCAACTCCGGGGCACATTCCCTGTACTAGATTCAGTTCTTTAGAAGTACTGGATACAAGGTTTTGCAACAGAAAAATAGGCTTGTATGTTGTGTTTCACTGGTGGAAAGAGAATTGTTTTCTGTTCGCCACCCCACCCCGACCCCACCGGCCCAGCTAGGTCTGGTGACAGCCGAGACAAACGAGTGAAGAAGGGGCCCACACGACCTCACCTGTGGGAAGAGCATCCTCATGGCATCCCTGGGGAGACGACAACCAAGTGAGGAGCTCACTGTCGTGTGCTATCCCCATCCCCACCCACGCCCCCATCCCCAGCCACCAGCAGAAAGGTGGCAGCTCCCTTTGTGAGGACAGGAGCCACGCTGGCCGAAGGTGACACACTCTGTGTTCAGAACACTTGTGTGATGGTCACACCTGCCTCTTTGGGGCTCCACAAATATGCCACCAGCCATCATCAAGACCATCCCCCATCTGGCCTGCGTGTCATGAAACTGGACAACCTTCATTCAGGTTCAAGATCTGGAGACTGGTGGAGATGATGGCAGGACCCCTTAGTCTTCAGGGCCCAGATTTGACTGGTATGTGAGAGTCAGCCCAAGGCAGGCTTCTCTGTTCCCTGAGTAGGAGTTCATCCTTCTATGGGAGGCTCTTGAGAACATCCTGGTGTATGTGTGTGCACACACACTCACACACACCTCTCAGGGATACTACAATGCTGTCAGCTCTGAGCACGCGATGCATGAATTCCAGGCAAATGTGTTTAACAAACTGCAGGATTTTGAGGGGGGGAAAGGGATACTGATGCTATCTCTGCCCCAAACTGGTTTAAGATCACCAGTAAAGGTAAGAAGGAGTGGTCTCAAACACCAACCACCCCTGAAATACTGAGAGATTTGCCAAACTCATAGTGAACAAGAAACACAAGAGCAGAGACTATCACAGAGACTTTCCTGATGTACCGAGAACCCGGAACGGCACTCTGTGCCTCTCATCCTTCATCATGGCCCTGAATCTCCACAACCATTTCAAGAACTAAGCATCAGCACTGCCCCCTTCTCACAGATGAGAAAACAAAGGCTTGAAATCTTCCACCCATGTTTCCTTGGTCTGACAGCTGAGAAGGAGCGTGATGGGCGCTGAGTTCTCCAATTCCACTTTCCCAATCTTATTTAATAGTGAGGATTGCTTCTGGAACATGCACAAGAAAGTAGCCAGCAGGCATTTCGGATAGACGGTGCTTGTAAGATAAACATCGATTTGGTTGGAATGACGCCCTCCACCCCCCCTCCCTGCCCCCGTAGATATATAGGGTTTTGCTTTTAGCGTATCCTCTCCTTTACCTGGAAAAAAAAAAAAAAAACACACACACACATATTGACATATCATTTGAAAAGCTTACAAATGACTCTTGCAAGTATAATAACACCACTGATCAGTAGACTTGGAGATGAGGCACGCGCTGGGATAAAATTATTTTTCTCCCAAAGGGACAACACACTTAGTGATAAAGTGCCCATCAGCAGATCCTGCCCAGCAGTGAAAACACAGGCTGTGGACACATAACTAGGGAGGGTGTGCACAGCACTCTCAGCTGGAACACAGAATTATTTTATTTATGAAAAAGAACTTGCGAAATTTTGCTGAGAGAGGGGCTTAGTTGGGAAGGAGAGTGCTTTCTGCTCAGATTTCTTTATTGCTATGCGACGGAACTCCAAGAGCTGCCCAAAAAACTGTCATCTTCAAGTCTGCATTACGGGGATCAGGAGTGAGCCATAAAAACTGACTCCTGGCAGGCTGCAACTTGATAACCATCCTCTAAATGAGTAACTAGCTTCTTCTGTCACTCCTCGTGGTAGCTTAGATATGAACACTCTTTGGAGTCCCAGATGTTCAAGAGAAGCCAGTGCAGTGTCACGGGGACGGAGGGAGGGTGGCCAGAGATGGGAGACGCATCTGTGGATTATGACAGCAGTGCCTTGTTTCCATATAGTTCCTGCTTTCAGACTGAACAGATGGAAATTTCACTCCCTGCATACTATGAGATATTCCTCCCCAAATGATCATCCTTGGTGCCATCTCCCAGGCCAGCTTTGGGCCATCGCAGTTACCCACAAGCCTGTGCCATGAAGTCTCAGGGAGGGGGAGTGAGCAGAGAGGTGCTTCTTTCTAATGCACCCTGACCTTCCTCAAGCCACACGATCCCCAGTGTCAGAGAAAAAGTCCTGATGGGACCAAGTCTTTTGTTTTCAAAGCGTGGTCCTCAGACACCCAGGGCACCACATCTTCAGAACCGCTGGGTTTTCCACCTCCAATTAAGGATTTGGGGGTACAGCACGGAGCCACAGGGAGTCTGGACATGGCTTATTTGCAACAGTAAAAAATGAGCTCCGACCACTCAGGAGAAGCTGTGAAGGTTTGTGGTATCTCCCTACTGATGCTTCTCCATGCTTCTCCCCACCCATCCATGGCAGGGACTAAGTTGATGGAGGGACCATGGGGATTTACATGGTTTTGGAACTTACAAAACTTGCTCAGAGTTTTTCCTCCTGGCTCAGGCCGGGTCCAGGACATGTCTCGGTCCCCACATGGCCATAAAACCAGCTCTGAGGCCACAGGCCAAATGGTTTCCATCTTTTTTTTTTTAATGGTTATTTATTTTTAAGACAGAGAGAGACAGAGCATGAATGGGGGAGGGTCAGAGAGAGTGGGAGACAGAACCTGAAACAGGCTCCAGGCTCCCAGCTGTCAGCACAGAGCCCGACACTGGGCTCAAACTCAAGGACCGCGAGATTATGACTTGAGCCGAAGTCGGATGATTAACCCACTAAGCCACTCAGACCCTCCCAAACAGTTTCCATCTTAATTCTCCCAGCTCCGGGATTCACCACTGCAGCTGTGGAGGCAACTGCATCCCACAACTTGGTTTCCTCCTTGCACTTTGCTTCATGAAGCCCCAGAACACAGGAGCTGGACTGTTCCCCAATTCCCTGCTGGCAAAGTGAGCTCTTCTCCACTCCTCAGTCGTTGCATGGAAATTGTGGTGAGGCGGGGAACCCCGGAACCCTGTTCTGGCCCCCAGGCCTGTCTGTCCACAAGAATGTGAAGTAGGAACCGGTTTTCCTGCCCAGCAGAGGGGTTCGTTTTCCTACTGTGTATAATGACGACTCTTGCTCAGACTTGTCCATCTCCAACACACTGTTCCAGCAAGGCACAGTAAGTATTTCATCCTGTTAGACATCGGATGGGCCTGTTACATGGACACAGCATAGCAACGGGGCTTGTCCTGTCCTCTGGGAGATAAAACAGTTCTCCCATGAATTCACTAACACACTCATTGAGCATTCACTATGTAAATGGCCAATTGGGGTTTACTGAGAAGCCAGAGGTGGGACCCTTGTCCTCACAGCTGACAAGTAGCTGTGGATAGTACCGCTGAGCTCCAAGAGTCAGCAGACAAGGACCTGGCTTAGCGTAGCACTAGGTGACCCATCCAGACAGGGAAGGCCACTCACATGCAGGGGAAGACACTTCTCCAGGTGGGGGAGGGCTCAAAGGAGGAGGTCCGGGAGAGAAGGGGGATATGAGCAGGGTTGGGCAGGGATCCAGGTGGGGAACTGCAGCTGGAGTCACAAGACAGGCTGCATATGCCCCCTTGTGTCACACGGAGGGCGCTTGGTGGCCCAGGCATTTGGTGACGTGAAGGCGTGGGCCGGGTAGGGAGGCAGTTTGTACCCATCGCTCTGCCCTATGAGTCTGGCCCATGTTGACTCTCCCAGACCCCCAACCAAAGATGGCTCAGTGGCCTCCACCTCCCTTCAGCTGGTGAATTATGATGGAAGTAGTGGGCCTGGGGCCCGGGGGACGTCCCTCTGTAGGAGGAAAGGAAGGAGTCAGATGTGCTGTCAATGCTGGGCAGCAAATTATCCAGCAGGTGACGGTGGGCCAGGAAAATTCACATTCGTGCATATTCATGGAGCCTTGCACACAACATGGAAACACAAGACTCTAACAGATCGGAATATGTTCCTTAAAGGGGAATTTGTTCATTTGCAGAGGAAAAGATTCACAGTTGGTAGAAAGAAAGTGGACCAAGTCGTAGATTCAGAGGAACAGGACGGGCCAGTGGAAACTTAAAGAGAAACCAGCCAGACAAGGAGGGGCTGGCAGAAACTTGCAGAAATGTCTTGAAGACCAAAGCGGGGAGGAGAGCAAAGGGCACTCAGTTGGGACCAGACTTCCTTCTCTCTCAGTTACCTGGCGACCAACCCCCTCAGGATGGAAATGATTTAACGGTGAGCAAAACCACACGTTCATGGATGAAAATACCAGCTAGGCAGGACCACCCTGGAGGCCCTGAGGGAGGCCTTTAGAGAGGGCTGTTCACCAGGCAGGGCAGCCTGGGGGTCCGCACTGGGGTAAGTCGGGGGCCACCCACAGGCAGACCTGTTCTTCTGCTTCACTGTAACAACTTCCTGCACAGGCTGTCTGCACACTCTCATCTTTGTGTTTGCTGGACCTGGCACTGGAGACTGGCAGGACCCACTCACCCAGTGCCCGCTTCCTGTTGTGGCATGGCACTAGCAAGCCCCCCATTTCTCTGACCTCCCCGAGGGTCCCATCAGCAGCAGGATGTGATGGTCACAGGGGAAGGGAGGCCCACCGGCAGTCATGATGACTGCGTGGCACATCTTCAACTCTCTGTGGTTTCAGGCCAGTTGCTGGCAAAGGTACTCCCGGGAGAACTCGATCTTCCCCTGGAGCCTCCCTCCCGCACCTGGAGGGAGGGTCCCTCAGCACAGTCTACATCCCCTCGGACGTTAGACTCTCCCCATGTCCACCTCTAAGCCAGGACCTGGGGAACAGAGAGGATACACTCTGTAGCCACGAGCCACCCAGCAACCCAGGAAGGGCAGTATGGCACATGCTCCCGAAATCATTATTAGTCTTGCAACAATCCCAACTTCTAATCCCACCGATGAGGCCCTAGCCCCCGAAAGAGCCGGATGCGCGCAGAAAGACAGAGGTAAATCAGTGCACTTGGTGGCGCGACGACACATTTTCTGTTGGCACTGCTGGGGGTGGACGCTGCTGGAATCTGCTGGGTGGAGGCCAGGGATGCTGGCAGATATCCTGCAGCAGCCAGAAAAGCTCCCGTGGCAAAAAGTAATCCTGCCCAAAGTGTCAACAGTGCTGTTGTGAGAAACCGTGATGCAAAATTGTGTTCATTGCAACGATTTCACAGTTGAGGCAGAGGAAAAAAAAAAAAAAAAAAAAAAAAAGGAAACGGCCTAACTTTCCCAACATAGAGACTTGCTTTAAATGCATTTAATAACTGGAGAATGTCAAATTCAAATACCTTTTAAAAAGTTCACTTTTTAGGAAAATTTAATGGCATGAGAAAATGTTCCTGGTATATTGCCGAGCAAACTGGTCAGTGATTCCCAAGGGTTCTGGAGGAAAGATGGACAGGCGAGCCTCAAGGGAAATACTCCAAGTGACACTGTAATGGTGGATGGATGTCACTGCACGTCTGTGGAAGTCCACAGATGTACAACACCGAAAATGAACCCTAAGGCCAAGTGCAAGCTTTACGGTTAATGACAGAGGATCCCCACCGACCCAGCGCCCATACCTCCTGCACCCTCCCAGGCAAGCTGCCAATGGGAGGAATGGGGGAGCAGGAGGGAGAACATACAGGGGGAGCCTTGGCACTCCCCACGTGTTTCTCTGTGAAACCAAAACTGCTCGATGAGTCCATTACTTAAAATAATGATAAAGGAGGTTACGGATATCACGCTGCCTGTTCCACTGTCGCCTTGATGACATCAAGACTCCTCACTCAACCCCCCACCACCCTCACCTTCCAGGAGGATGACTGAGGACTGAGGACAGACACTCCGCCGGAAATTTGGAAGCAATCACCTAAGTGCAGGAGTGACGGCCGGGTGCCTCTTCAGATGGGGAACTCACAGCACTGGCTTCCCTCTGTGTCTTCTACCATCAAGGTGAGAAACGTGTGTCTCTCTCTCCCTCTGAGTGTTCAGCCTCTGGGGAGGGGTGGCGCTGGGCCTCCCTCCCCTCCAGGAGGACGCGGGGCTCGACCACATGCATACTGCCTAGCCAGGGGCCAGGCCGCCATTGGCCTCCCCAGACCGTGGGAGCCCGGGTCATTCGCGGGGGAGCTGGGCATTCCAGGGGACCTGCATGAAAGGGAGACTCCCTCACCCTCCCGCGCCAGCTCACTGGTGCTCTGTGCCTGGGCTTCTGGACATGAGCGCCTGGGCTCGGGGAGGGTCTGGGCAGCCCAGGGTCCTGTGTGCAAACCACATCTCAATCCCTGAACCAACTCCCCAGGCTAACAGAGACTCTCGAGGCATCTTGCAAGCACGTGCCTGGACACATGTGCCCGCAGCTGCGAGGAAAGAACCACAGACTGAAACATTAACAGGACTCACGCAGTGTTTAGTTTGGGAAGGTGGAATTGTGGTTCACTTTCTCCCCAACATTTTGTTTTAAAAATTTCAAGCCTATAGAAGAGTGAAAAGTACAACACTCACTTGCATCTTTTGCGTGTGTTTTATGTATCTACGTGGATATATAGATATGGGACATTTATAAGTATGTATATAGAAACACATTTATAAGTATGTATATAGAAATATTATATATGAATATATATAAATTATGTAAATGTAATATATAAATATTTATAAAATAATTACGTAGGGAATTTTAACAGAAGAATCACGTGTATGTGTGTATACATAAAGGCGCTTTTCTTCTTTTAGGCTGAATTGTTAGAAAGCTCCTTAAAGACACCACATCCTCTACCCCTGTTACTTAAGCATTGAGCACCTTCTGAGACCCAGGGCATTTTCCAGTGACATCCCTGGCCTTGATGTTGACAGGTTGGTCCCTTGCACTTGGGGCCCACCTGTGCGGTCAGGAAGGGTTCCTCTTCCCTCCCTTCCCACCCCAGCCCAGCCCCCTCCCCCCTGCTCCTGCCAGTCTCCCTAGGATCACTTTCCTACTGAAGCACCTTCTCATGGATCCTCTGCTCAGAGTGTGCTTCCGGACACCCTGACCCAAGATGCACCTCACCAAGAGAGAGGTCACTCCACAAATGAGCCCTTGCAATTGCAAGACATGCTTTTCTTTCCGGTCTTCTATTTCCTTCTTGTGTTGTTATCTAGGTTGAATTTATGAAAGGAAAGCACACCCAGGGCTTCTCATGGCAAATAAGAAACATTCCCAATGTCCTCAAATATTTGAAGGCAGCTCAGGAACTGTGGAGGTCAGCGCCAACAGCTTCTGGAGGCAGCTAGGCTCGTCACTGAGGAAGTCACACAGGGAGAACATGTTGCTATTTCACGCACGCAATGCAGAGACTTGCCCCTGGAGACCACACAGGGCAAGCCCCCATCTGAGGCGTGAGTACATCTGCAGTAACGCACGGGGGCCCCTGCCTCTGGAGACAGCCTACCGTTTGCTGAGCTACTGCCGACTGCTGGAGATGCTTTTCTCCCTCCTGGCTGAACTCCTCTTCGGTGCCAACTCCACCCTTGGACCACAGCTCTGGTTTCCTTTTTTTTTTTTTTTTCTTTTTAATGTTTGTATTTTTTTTTTTTTATTTTGGAGGGGGAGGAGAGGGGCAGAGAGAGAGGGAGACACAGAATCCGAAGAAGGCTCCAGGCCCCGAGCTGTCAGCACAGAGCCTGACACGGGTCTTGAACCCATGAACCGTGAGATCATGACCTGAGCCACAGTCAGACACTCAACCGACTAAGCCAGCTACATGCCCCAACTCCAGCTCTGTTTTCTAAAACCACAAGGGGAACAAATAATCCCTCCTTTCACATACAAGACTTTCAGAGGTGGCAGAAAGCAAGCTCTCCGGCTCCACCTTGTCCCCATGCTGGGTGTATGTGGCCTCGACCACACACTGTTCATTCCCTGATCCGGCAAACGCTTCAAGGGCCCACCATGCATCAGACGCCGCGGTCAGTGCCGGAGACAGAGTGGTGAACCAGACAGGCAACCTGAAGCTTATGAACCAGTGTGTAGACAATGAGCATCTGTTCCTCATACCGTGGGGTCCAGTCCCACAAAGTAACCCTGCAGAACTTCCAAGCCAAAGACAGAGAGAAGACTCTTGCACCTTTCTCCTTAAAACGTTCCCCAGGAGTCTTCTGCAGAACACAAGATCCCAAGAGATGCTCCCCAAACAGAGGTCCTAGGAGCACGTGAGATTAACAAAGGCAGTCACATACACTTCTTGGGTCACAGCACGTGGTGTGTTACCAATTCAGCATCTTCCTGTTGTGCAACATCTACTTGACTGCTTTTAAACATTTTTTAACACTTATTTGTTATTGAGAGACAGAACATGAGCAGGGGAGGGGCAGAAAGAGGAGGAAACACGGAATCCAAAGCAGTTTCCAGGCTCTGAGCTGTCAGCACAGAGTCCGACGCAGGTCTTGAACTAACCGTGAGATCATGACCTGAGCCAAAGTCGGACGCTTAACCAGCTGAGCCACCCAGGTGCCCCTATTTGACTTCTTTTTAAACCAGTGTCTCCCCAACCTATTGGAACCACACAACTCAGTCTTTTTTTGGAAGAGAAGTTTTCCTGTTTTATCTTTTGCAAGTAGAATGCCTTGAAGCATTCTTGCTTTGCCCTATCCTTAAAACTGGAGACAAAGTAAAACCTGGGTAGGCACTTTCCCTTCCCCCTCCCCACCTCAGGGGAGGAGACAGGAAGTTGTGTGCTGGAGCCAGGGTCTGCATGATCAGCAGGAAATGAGCAGCAGGCCCTCTGGGCACATCATGAAGGCCTCCAAGCAGGAGTCCCTGTGTCCTCGGGAAGCGACAGGAGATGGGGCAGACAGATTGGTCTATCCTAGGCTCATGGTATTGGCTCAGAGGGGGCTTTTACCAGCATCCACTGAGACAAAACAACCACCTGTGTGTGACGGTCCCCGGTGATGAGTTTGGCATCGAGAGTCGCTTGGCCTGATTGTCACTGGAATCAGGCCCTGCAGGAATGCCCATCACCTCCTGCCGAAACCACTGCCAGCTCACAGCCCCTGGTCAAGCATCCCAGGCATCTGTGGAACCAGGATGGGGAGGGGGCCGCCCCAGCATTACCAGGACCCTTCTGGTTGTAAGTGACAGAAACTAAACACAGGCGGGTTTATTAAAGACAAGAATATTATTGGTTCCCATGACCCGGCGACTCAGCACCAGGCTGGCTACAGGGGGCCAACCTCTGCTGTCAGGTTTATGTTCACATCCATGGACTACACTCTGGGGAAGTTCCCCTGGTGGTGACACAGTGCACTGGCTCCTGTCCAGGTGAAGAGAGAAGCCTTTCCTGGGTGCTGAGCACAAGTCCCAGGGCCCACTCAACAGGCCAATGAGTGGAAGAAGCTGTCTGGCTAGGCCTGGGCCAAGTGGGCTCTCTGTGGCTGGGGTGGAATTAGCCCCACCCAAACCACGCAGACAAAGTGTGGGCACAGAGTGGTCCCCCAAAGGAAATTGTGAGTACCCTCACCCCAACACCCAGGAGTGGTGTCCACTGTAGGGGAAGGGCATACCTACCCGCTGAACCAACCGTGTCAAAGACACTGGAGGACAAATCAGATCTTTACTGTCACTCCCACACCTCAGCTTCTTCCTCAATACCAAGTCCCATCTCGCCCTGCTTCCCCCAGTTGCCTAATGATTACCTTACAGAGAAGAAAGATGGGCCCAGGACTATGCATGCTTAACAATCATTTCGATGGTGTCCAATTCAGGGTGGGAGCAGACCTCCTCCTGGAGGGGACCCCTCAACATGCCCAGAACCGGGGCCCCAACTCTGCAGGAGGTCCGCAGGACAAGGCAGGAATCTGAGTGTGCAGCCAACGTCCCACATAATGCTGACGCACGTGGCCCTTGAACAGTGCTTTGAAAAAGCCAGGCTGAATCCATGGAGAAGTGACCAGGGCCTGGGAAATTGTTTCATATCTTTAGAAGAACAAAACAGCCCGAGGATATATATGCAATGCACAGAATCAGAGGAAAAGAAGGGTGTGATGCAAGATGAAGGAGGGCTCTGTTACTGAGGAGAAATGAAGACGTCTGAAATACCTCCGATGCCATGCTCCGAGGTAAAACAATGGAAAACCCCCATCACTGGGAGAAACTGAGAAATGATGGAAATGGTTAGATGGGCGGTTCGGTCCTCTCTGGGGAGTCAGAAGATCTACTTTGGGGCCCAGTCAGCTCTGTTCCTCAGTGCAGAGAACTTCAGTGCATGAGGACCTTGCCTTGGGCTCAGATGTGCCCACTTGTTAGGGTTGGAAGACCAGGAAGTAGAAGCACTGAGCGTGATGATAGAGTCCGGCATATAGACACACAGGCATGTCTGCCTGCCTCGTATGGTGTGTGTACACACACACACACACACACACACACACACACACACACACACACGTGCACCCTGGAAGAATTCCATTAATTGCTGTGATATGAGAATTTGAAATTTGTACTTTATTTTTATATAAATAAAAAACAAAAAAACTGCAAGTCAGGACGGACCAGGCTGTTAACTACATGCCATAGTAACAAACGGTTTCCTGAATACGGGGGCTTAAAACAGCAAAGGTTTGTGTCTGAGGAAGCAAAACGCTGTCTGCGGGTGGGTGGGAGCTCTGCTCTGCTCTCCAGTGGGACCCCTTTCCGGCACCTCTGCTGCTCAAGGCAGTGGAGGGAGGGAGGGCCTCGTGGATGTCACACCAGCAGTGGAAGTGACACGTGCCGACTCCACTCACAACTCCCGGGCCACCTGGGGTGGTCACCTGACCCCTCCCCCCCACAACAGGGAACATGCCAGGAAAGGTAACTCTAGCAGATACACAGACAGGGACCATATACATAGATGTATTTCTACCATCTACAGAGAAATGAGTATTGCTTCGTACTAACGACTAGTGCACTCATAAACAATAATAATATGTAGTATATGTATACATATCATATTGCCTGTGTATACAGATAACATTACATGTACATATACTTACATGCACAGGTGTACGTGCACACGCATACTCCCCTCTATGCATATGTGTGGTGTGTGTGCACATGTATGTGAGAGTAGGAGTCAATTCACATGGCTTAGTCCACAATAAGCACTTTAAAAAACTAAAAATGAATTATGATCCCAAGCCACAGGTCCTTCTGCAGACCTTGGGCAGTGTCTAACGCCCCTGCACTGCCCTCTCCACACTCACTTTCTTGAAGAGGGGGTGGGTGGCAGGACATCCTGTCCCTGGGTCAGCTAGAGAACCGCTCCACGGGCTACGCACACATTAGCGGGCCTGGCGCCGTGCCAGGTACCAGATGTGGGGCTTTGGCAATGTGAGCTAGCCCCCGCCTTCTCGAAGTTTATGTCACACTGCAGGGACCGATAATGTGTGAACAAACCCTCAGGTAAGACACTCTCCAATGGTGATAAATGCTCTGAAGAAAATCAACCAGGGACTGGGGGAGGGGGAGGGGAGGTGGCAGCAGGTTCATTACATGGACAGGCAAGAGGGCTCTCTGAGGAGCTGGTGCATGAAGGAGGTGCCATCGCAAAGAGGCGTGAAGGGGCGATTGGGGACCTGCATCGCTCGCCGGGCAGTGGATCCTGGAGGATGTGTTCGCAGGCCCGGTTGGGGGCAGGCGAGCTGCCAGAAGCCGTCTACCAGGGAATTCTGCCCAAGTGGGGCTGCGAGCGCTTCTTGGCCATCTTTGTCTCCCCCCCACCCTTGCTCCTTTAGACTCCTGCCCAAACATGTGTGGGACCGTGCGGTTGGCCATGAAGGATCTTCACTAAACAGCTCCCACCACCCTGAGTGATTGCTTTCCATTTGAGAAAAATAACCACATAGTTCAGCTCTTTCCCAGGCAGCTCCCCGTTCCGAAGAACCGCCTGCACATTAAAGCTTTCGATGCATGGTGCCCAGCCTGCTTAGGCCTTCTTTATGGCCTCATCAGCAGTAACTGGACGATTACAAAGGCTTCTTCTGTTTTTACAAACAATGATTTATTGGACCCCTTCAACTCTTCTTTCCCAAGTCTGGGTATTACATGGGCATGTTTTGCTATAATTGAATTCCTAGATTACTGTCAAGCCAATTGTTTTACCCATCCAATCTGTAACAATGCGTTTTTATTGTCTCTTGTTTTTTTTTAATTAAGCTGGAAATAGATGTATTCTGAGATCCAGAAAAGAAATAAAAACAGCCCTATTCTCTAGTCAATCCACCCCAATCAGAGGGACTCTGGAGGAGGGAGGTAGGAATCTTCAGTGAGCTCTACTTAGCGTGGAAGAAGCCAGACATTCTGCGTTTGTCCACCCCACACTCAACAGGTATTTATTGAGCAACTACTAAATGCTGGCCACTGAGAAGGACACAGTGGTGAACAGGACAGGATGAGACTATCCTCAAATGCTTACATTCTGCTGGGACTGACTTGTAACAAAGAAGTAAGTTTAAAACAGTAAGATGGCAGTGTCCTTTATAAAGAGAAGCCAACAGCATGCCTGATAGGAAGTGACAATGACTGAAGGCTATGGAAATCAAGTGACCACGTAAGCCCTTTGGAAAATCATATTGAGATGAGATCAGAATTAGGAGGGCAGAGCTAAACCAAGGAAAACAGCACTGATGACAGAAAGAAATAGCAGGTTCAAAGGCTCCGGGGCAGGGAAGACCTCAGCAAGTGTTAGAAGTGGCAGAGAGCAGGGAGAATACAAGATGAGGTGGAGAAGCTTAAATGGAGTTGAATTTGCAGGAAAAAGGAAAAGAAGTGTCTTCTGGGAGCAGAAAGGCAGGGAGGAGGGGACTAGGGGGGCTCTGGAAGCAGCCCCAGCCTTGGCTGTATCTTAGGGGCACACCTGTGCAGTACGCCTGCTTCACACTGCAGACCTCTTGGCCAAAGACTCTTGCGGTCCAGGACGGGCATAAAACAGCATGGACCTTCATGCTGGGACGCAAGCACTCTGGTCTAGTGACCAGTGGCCAGAGCAGTTTCCTCCACGTCTGGCTACAGCCTCCAACAAGGGAAGTTCTCCAAAACCCTGACAGAAGCTGACCCCCAAGAACAAGTGTGGCTGAATTTTCCTCTCACCAGGAAGGATGAAGGCTCAGCTTGTTCATTCCTTTGATGGCCAGAAAGTAAGGGTGTTACTTCACAGTTGGCAACCTGATGAATCCCTGCTGCATTTGTAGCCTTGATACTAGAATGGTACCCAGTGCATCTAGGTGCTCAATAAATGATTAAAAGAAAGACCTGCCTGGATTGAAGACTTGGCTGCTTCTCCCACCCCCTCAAGGTGGCCGCATGCATCCAACGTTCCTTCTCACATCCACCCTGCACCCACGGCTCGCCCACATTCGAGCACACCCACTGCCCCTCCCTGGGTCCCTACAGAGATGGCGACCACACACTTGGGGCCTGGGCAGCATGAAGCCTGATCACTTTCCTCCCTCCAAAGCCCCTTTCTCTGGCCCTCCTGCCCCTTGCTTCTCACTAAGCCCTTGGAAGTGAGCTGCATTCTTTGACCTTGGCCCAAGGCAGGGTCTGTAAATCTTGCCAGGCTGCTCAGAGATTTGGTTCTGGCCTCAGTATTTGACTTATTTCCTACTTGCAACTTTTCTTCTTTGCAGGTATGCTGTGAACAAAAGTAGTGCCCTGAACATCCTGTCATTTAAATCAGGGTCCACCTAGCATGTCTAATCAAACATATGGAAGCACTGTGTCAGCAAAGGCAGGTTCCAGCTGTGGCTCCAAGGCCTGGGGTCTGGGAGGCCAGAGCTCATCAAGCTAGGAAACAGGGCCACGGCCAGCACCCCCTGGGGCCACCCTCCACGTGATCCCCATCTTCTGTTTTGGTCTCTGTGTCTGTTACTGGATAGGAGGCCAGGGAAGTGAGCGGCTTCAGAATCCAAAGGCCCTAGGGTGATGAGGGTTCAGGCAGAACATCTCAAAGTCCGTGGGTGTCACGCACACCCTCTTCCCAAAGACTGTCTGTCTCCCTCCCTTCTGTCACCTTCCAGCATCGTAGCTTGAGTAAGTGGCAGCTTCCAGAGGGCACAGGAAAGAAGCCTGTCCATTCTACATGCATGCACCTCAGGTGTCCAGTCCTCCTGGTATTCTCTTAGCTACTCAAACCAAAACGTGTGGGGGTCTCCAGTGCCTCCTTGCTGGCCTCTTCAATCCACCTCCCTGCCTGAGGTGCCTCCTGCTAACCAGTGCCAGACTGCAGCTTGACTGTGCGCACGGCTTCCTGACTCCACATTCAGTGACATCACCCAGGCAGCTTGCAATCAGCCAGCGGTGAAGTTGTTTGTGTCATGGAATTGTAAAACTCATCATGTTTGTTTTTAAGACTGCTGGCTTACCCACGCACCACTTCTACATCCCAAATTAGTTTGCCCCTCCCCGTCCCCACCATGACCACCTGACTTCAAGTTATCACCTCTCACTTCAAAAACGGCCTTCCCCCATTCCTGCTCCTTCCAGCACACTCTCTTCACTGCAGTTAAAAAGGAAGATTTAACCTAGATTGGGCTGTCATATCCAATCCTTGCTTAACTTCCTACTAAACTTATAAGAAAAGTCTAAGCTCCTACCTGTGTCACAAGACCTGAGAGATCTGATCCTGTTTATCTCTTCCCTCCCCCTGTGGTCCCTGGGTTGCACCATGCTGGCCTCCATTCTGTGCTGGACCAAACTGACTACCCCCTTATCTCAGGGCCTTTGCACATGTTCTATCTCTGCCTAGAACATGCTCACCAGCACTTTGCCTGCATGGCTTAAATGCTACATCTTCACAAGGTACTTCCTGGACCAGGTTTCTACTGGATGGCCACATACATCCAATGCCAATTCACTCTATTACTGTTGATTTGGGTTTGCTTATAGCACCTTCACCAGTCATAACTCTTTATTTGCTTCTTTATTTTGCCTATAGTCTGGAAACTCCCTCAAAATTATAAGCCCTCAAAGGATAGGAACTATGTCTATTTTATTGTGCTAGGTATCACTATAGTGTGTTACCTAATAGACACCCAAAACAACATTTATTGGATGGATGGATGGATGGATGGATGGATGGATGGATGGATGGATGGATGGATGAACATGTCCTCAGAGCAGCTGAGAGACTAGGGGATCTGAACATGGAAGCCAAGGTGAGGCTTTAAGAAGGCTAGAGCCCTTCTGAAATCATGGAAAATCTTACGTATCTGTAGATTTTCTTTCTCAGACCCTTCCAACTGTGATCCAAAAACAGCATCCTGTATTGAAAATCATGGGAGGAGAGAGCTTTCCCTGGACAATGATCACCTTAGAATCGGTCTCTGCCTTACACTTAGCTGCTCACTGGACCTGGGCTCAGTATCATGAATAGAAAGTCAATAACTCTCCAACAAAGAGTGCTCACCAGAGAGTTCTTTGGCTGTCTACTGGGACCTATGGCTGTGCACAAAGAGCAGGTACCCAGGAGGAACTTCTGAAATGGTTTGAGGCAGGCCCGTGCCCTTGCTGAAAGCATCACAGCCTCCCAGTGCGCTCAGCAGAACCTAGAGCTGGGGACGATCAGACGCTGGCACTGTGTGGCCTCGACAGGATGCAGGCTGGATGTCCTGGCATCTTGGGGAGGAATCGGGAATTGGGGTGGGGGGGCACTGCATTGACATGGTAGCACCTGGAGGTCTGTACCACGGATTGCCCCCACTTGTAGATCAATACTTCACGCCCATATTGATGTCTATTGGTTTCCTCACTGACAATCAGAAGTTCCAGAGGAAGTGATAAACATTCTCCAAATAAAACAGACAACAAGGAAATCTGAGCATAGGCACATTAAAAAAAAGAAGAGGAAAGATTTTCTTTAAAATCATAAAATGTTTATAACAATAACAGATAATGGAGTAGCATTATCTTCAGAATGCATAGGTAGCAATTAAATCTCTGTTGGGCAAAATGTCCCCTACTTCCCAGGGGACCTCAGAACAAAATCTCCTCTGTTTTGATCTCCTACCCCCGTGATTATGGAAGCTGCAAGGACTTGGCTGGGGGTGGCAGAGAACTCATCTATTAGAAACCTTAAAAACAAAAGAAAAGAAAACATGAGAACGGGACTCAGGAGAGACTGATTACAAGGTAGCTCCAGATGTGGGTAGAGGAAAAAAGAATGAATTTTGCCAAACTGACAGATCTCCTGACCTGTAGCTCCCTGAGGTCCAGCTATGATTCCCTATGGATAGGGAAAATTATGGTGTCTCTCTAGAATTTTCCCCCTTGACACATGGCAGGTCAACTTTTCCCAGTAGGAAGCAGATTTTTGCAATAAAGCATTTTGATTTTAATGTATCCTTGTGTAAATTGGATACTCTGAGTCTAGACCCTCATATTTTTTAATACTTGATGGGTGGGAGTGGGGACATGCTGCTATTTTAAATCTCTCAGCAATTTTCTGAACCATCTTTGGAAGGGAAGACTGCTCTTTTATTTCCAAAAAAAACAAAAAAAAAAAAAATCATTTCAATGAGCCCTTTGACTTTACAAAGGAGAAGCCAAACCCCTATTTGGGAATGGAGAGATTCTAAATAAGGAGATGTGAAATAGCCTTGCATGATAATGTGAAGTGTGTCACTGCTGTGCATGGAACTCACCTTTGAGCTGGGAGTGTAATGTGGGAGATGAGTCTAGGACTTTGTGTGGGGGGCTAGGGAGAAGCGGGCAGCATTCTTTCTGCTGATCCCAAAATGCTGCGGTTGATGGCAGGCAAGAGGTGGGTCCTGGGACTGGTGCACGGAATGCAGAAACATGGTATCAGGTTGAGGGTTAAAGAGAAGCACATCTAGCAGGGACCCGCGGCTATGGTGGACCTGGCTTCAGATCACAGCCTTCTTTCAACTTTGGTCCCTCCAAGCTTTCCGTGAAGTTTTGATAAACATGAAAGGAGCCTGATTTAATCCCACTTTAAGGAAACAGAGGAGGACCTTAACCCTTCCGGAGAATGTAACTGCAAAATGCTGGTGATGTGTGGAGGGCAGAGCATTGGTCTGTCTGAGAAGAACAAGTACAGTGGATGTCAATGGATATAATCCTCCTCGGTTCCCTTCCCTGTCTTCATTCTTCTGGCATTAGAACTTCTCTTTCTAGCCTGAAGCCCTTTACACACCAGACTTAGCCACTCAGAATGTGGTCTCCTACTGGCTCGATCCTGGCCAATGCAAAGCTTCCCTGGGACTTTCCCTGGAACCATCAGATGCTGGCTGAGAAAGTTGCTGGGAAGTGCTGTAAGTACAGAGGGGCTGGTAGCTGGCTTTGGTCCATGTACGAGAGAGCCCCGCTGAAGAGGAAGAATGGTTGAGTTATTTATTCCTCTGGTATCCTCTCTGCTCCACTGTTGCAAGCTGGCTTCATCCTCCTTCTGAAGCTCTCACTTCTGCCATAGCTCCCTACAGCTCTCCTCCATGGAGCCCTGTAACTGCCCCCTCCCCCACTCCTTCAGGTCCTGGGATGGAAATGGTTCTCCCATTATCACTAGCCTAGGGGTTCCTCAATGTGCCGCTCTCTGGACAATATCTCTGTTGATTCTTCTGTTTTGCCAGTTTGTGGTCTATTTCCTTCCTGAAGCCTGATCTAGTAAAGATTGGCCTCTGTGGTCAAACAAGAAACAGGCCCTTCTGTTGTCAGCTGGATAATAATGGGAGTTAGTGAGCCCTAAAGAATGGAGCAGTTAGGAGCCACTTGTGTTATATTCATGACAAACACAAGTTATGAAGTGTGGTCTTTGCTCACAGAACCTCCTGAATTCTGGGAAGTAACCACATCTATCTGAAGTTGCCTCTAAACTTCCCTTAGCATGCTTATCTAGGGCTTGCCCGTGCTGACTCTTAAAAACCAGGCTGAGAGAATGACATCAGCAAGATGGTAGCACAGGAGGTCCCCTGTTCATATCCACACCCCCCCACCCCGCGCTCAGCAATAAAAACCTGGCATCTATCCACAGACAACAGTGCTTTTCTGGGAGCTTTGGGATCCAGGTAGGAAATTCTGAAACCGTATGCAGTCCAAGCGCTATTTTGAGAATGGGGGCCCATAGCCAGGTGGCTGACTCACTGACTGCAGTCTCAACTATATACCCAGAAACAGGTCCATGCCTCTGCAGGCTCAGCTATAGCGCCATCTGCCATCTCTCCTGTCACCAGCCCCATACGTCAAGGGCTCTGGGAGAAGTTATACCCATATCTGCACTGGCTAAGAGGCCCATAGACCTCAGTCCCAGCTGTGTACCTTGAAATGGCCAGCCCTTCTCAGCCATACACCAAGATCAAGTGGGGATTTTCCTTGGGAGACAACGATGGTTCGCTATGTACAAATCGACACAGGTGTTACACTGTATTAACAGGATAAATGATAAAAGCCATATGCTCATCTCAACAGACACAGATGAAGCATTTGACAAGATTCAACATCACTTCATGATAAAAACTCTCAACAAATTAGATTTGGAGGGAATGAACTTCATCGAAATAAAAGCCATATATGATAAACCCACATCTAACATCATACAATGGTGAAAAGCTGAAAGATTTTCCCTAAGATCAGAAACAAGACAAAGATGCTTACATTAAACCTAGTACTGAAATCCTAGCCAGAGCAATTAGTCAAGAAAAAGAAATACAATGTTTATAAATCAGAAGTTAGTTTGTCTCTGCAGATAACATCATCTTACCTATAGGAAACCCTGAAGACTCCATCAAAAATCTCTTCAAACTAAATTCAGTAAAGTTGAAGGATACGAAATTGACACACAAAAATCAATTACATTTTTATACACTAACAACAATGTGTCTGAAAAAGAAAATAATCCCATTTATAATAGGATCAAACACAATAAAGTGCTTAGCAATAAATTTAACCAAAGAGGTGAAAGATCTGTGTACTGGAAACTATAAGATATTGGTGAAAGAGACTGAAGAAAACGTGAAGAAATGGAAAGATAGCCCATGTTCATGGATGGGAAGAATATTGTTAGTGCCCATAGTAGTTAAAACAATGTGCAGATTCACTGATATTCCTACCAAAATTCCAATGACATTTTTCACAGAAATAAAGAAAACAATCCTAAATTCACATAGAATCACAAACACCCAGAAAGCCAAATCAGTCTTAAGAAAGGAAAAAAAAAAAAAAAAATGGAGTCATCACACTTCCTTATTTCAAACTGTTACAAAGCTATAGTAATCAAAACGGTATCATACTGGCAAAACAAAAAGAAAACAAAATCAGACACATAGACCAACAAAACAGAATTGAGAGCCCATGGGGTGCCTGAGTGGCTCAGTCGGTTAAGCGCCTGACTCTTGGTTTCGGCTTGGGTCACGATCGGCTCGGGTTTTGTAAGTTTGAGCCACGCACTGGGCTCTGTACTGACAGTGTTGTGGGGGCTCCTTGGGATTCTCCCTCACTCTCCCTCTCTCTCTTCCCCTCCCCAATTCGTGCTTCCTCTGTCTTAAAATAAATAAATAACCTTCAAAGAAAAAAAAAAAGAATTGAGTGTCTATGAATAGACCCATGCATATACTGTCAAGTAATAATATGTGACAAGGGAGCAAAGAACACTCAATGGAGAAAGATAGCATCTTCAATAAATGGTGTTGAGAAAACCGGATATTTTCATGCAAAAGAAGGAAGTTAGGGTTCCTATCTTCTCCCATTCACAAAAAGTAGCTGGACATAGATTACAAAGATTTCAATGTAAGATCTGAAACCATAAACTCCTAGAAGAAAACATAAGAGAAAAGCTCCTTGACATTGGTCTTGGCAAGGCTATTTTGCATGTGACACAAAAAGCATAAGCAACAAAAGCAAAAATTTAAAAAAGCGGCACCATATCAAACTAAAAAGTTTCTGCACTGCAATAGAAATGATCAGCAAAATGAAAAGGCAATGTACAGAATGGGAGAAAATAGTTGCAAAACATGTCCCAAATAAGGGGTTAATATCCAAAATATTTCAGAAACTCATACAACCCAATAGCAAAATCCTCATCATCCTCATCATCAACATCCCCTTTAAAAATGGGCAAAGGACCTGAATGGATATTTTTACAAAGAAGCCCTGCAAATAACCAACAGATGCATAAAACAGTGGTCAATACCACTAAACAGGGAAATGCACATCGTGGGAAACCACAATGAGATATCACCTCACACTGAGTAGACTGACCATCATCAAAATTACAAGAGATAACGAATGTTGGCAAAGGTGTAGAGAAATGGGAAGAACCCTCGTGCACTACTGGTGGAAATATAGATTGGTACAGCCGTTACCATGGAGACATTACCAGTACAACATGGAGTTTCCGCAGAAAGTTAAAAATAGTATTTCCGGGGCGCCTGGGTGGCGCAGTCGGTTGGGCGTCCGACTTCAGCCAGGTCACGATCTCGCGGTCCGTGAGTTCGAGCCCCGCGTCAGGCTCTGGGCTGATGGCTCGGAGCCTGGAGCCTGTTTCCGATTCTGTGTCTCCCTCTCTCTCTGCCCCTCCCCCGTTCATGCTCTGTCTCTCTCTGTCCCAGAAATAAATTAAAAACGTTGAAAAAAAAAAATTAAAAAAAAAATAGTATTTCCACATGATCCAGAAATTCGACTTCTGGGTATATACCCAAACGAAACAGAATCACTATCTGGAAGAGATATCTGCACCCCATATTCGCTGCAGCATTATTCACAATAGTCAAGACATGGAAGCAATCTAAGTGCCTATAAATGCATGAGTAGATGAAGAAAATATGCTCCACAGGCAGACACACATTCTCTCTGTCTCTCTGTCTGTCTCTCTCTCTCAAGCATTACACACACACACACACACACACACACACACACACACACACACACACACTCAAAGTGGAATATTATTCGGCCACGAAAAGGAAGAAAACCTTGCCAGTTGCAACAACATGGATGCACCTTGAGGGCATCATCCTAAGTAAAATAAGTTGCATGGAGAAAAGAAGATACTGTGTGATCTCACTTATATGTGGAATCTGAAAAATCCAAACTCCTAGAAGCAAAGTAGGCTGGCAGTTGCCAGGAGCTAGAGGCTGGTTACATGGGGAGATGCTGGTCAAAGAGCATACATTTCCAGGTGTTCGATGAATAAGTTCTGGGGATCTAACATACAGCATGGTGACTATGGTTGATAACACTACATTGTACACTGAAATGTTGCCATGGGAACAAATCTTAGATGTTCTCACCATAACAAACAAGGGAAGTCTGTGAAGTGATGGATGTGTTAACTAACTTTATTGTGGTTATCATCCCACAATATGTAGGCATATCAAATTATCACAGTGTACACCTTAAGTCTGCACAATTGTATAGGCCAATTATATCTCAACAAACGTGAGGAAAAAAAGAAAAATAAAACCAGACCTGCCTGCTGAGCTCTCATTTAGTAGCAAACAGTAGCTCACGGGTAGGAAAGCTGCTTCGTCTCTCAAAGCTGAAAAAATGGCAAACACGTGCAGACACTTGTCGTGCACACGCACTGACTCAGCTCATCCCCTTCACCCCCATCCTACAGATGAGCAAACTGAGAGACTGAACCACTGCGCACGCGGACTCAGCGGGTGCTGAAGAGAAGCAGGATGTGCTGAGCCTGGTGCTCTCCAGCATGCTGGTGGTCTCCTCTGCCTGTGTGGACATCCCTGTTTTTTCTACAAGGAACCAGCTTGTTTAAGATGCTGGCAGGTGGATGAAAGAGATCATTCCCAATGCCTCTTGAACACCTTCATTTAACTAGATTTGGGACCGGGAACAGTTTGCAAACTGGGTTCAACACCCGAATGTTTTTTTTTTTTTTTTTCATTCATTCTTTGAAGTGAAAGTCACAAAATGTACAATTAATCATTGTAAAAATGAGTAATTCAGTGGCATTTAGGACTTTCATAATGCTGTGCAATCAGCACTCTATCTAGTTCCAAATATTTCTGTCAACTCCAGAGAAAACCTGTACAATTTAAGCAGCGTCTCTCCATTTCTCTGCTGGTCTTTGTCAATAAAGTTTTATTGGAACACAGCCACACTTACTGGCTTACTTGGCAACTACCACCATTCTTGTGCTACAGTAGCAGAGATGAGAAGATAACAGTGGAGACCTAATGGCCCACCAAGCCAAAAATATTACTGTCTGGTCTTTACAAGAAATGTGTGAAGCCTCTGAGCAGTGACTTAGAGCACTAGCTTTGATGTGGGTTGGCATCCTCACTCATCGCTTTGCCGTATGACTTTGGGCGCCTCATTCGCACTCTGTGCCCAACTGTGCTCCTACACAAAGCAGGCAGCCAATCTATGCTCTGTGCTCTGCATGGAAAGCACTTAGCACAGAGCCCGGCATTAGGCAAGCAATCAATGGTGGTCAGTACTATTATCTTGACATTTGTGCCCTTATTTGATGTTCCAAATCACCCTGGGAGCCCAGAAAGGAGATATCTTTGTCTCCATTGTGATGATGGGGAATGAGGGCTTGAAACGGATCGGAACTTATTCAGGTCACGAACCAGTGACAGCCACAGCCACAGCCACAGCCACAGCCATAGACACAGCCACAGCAAGGGCCTTGGGCTCATTCTCCAACCGCCTACACCCACTGGTCACTGTGTGCAGGGGCAGGAAGCAGAGAGAAAGAGCATCAAACCCAAAGATCCAACTCGGATGTGTCCCAGCCCTGCCAGGCTCTGGGAATGGCGTGTGCCAGTTTGGGCATCTCAAGAACGTGCTGTGCACCCAAGAGTGGCTTCACCTCATTTCCAAAGTTCACGGATGTTGCTGACAGAGCGCCCACCTTGCAGAACCCCTGGCTGCCTGGATGTGGAGGAGATGAAAGAAAACAACGTGTTTCTATTTCATCAGTGTCCTGCTCTCCTGAGCCTTCCTTCCTCTGGTCACATTTGCAAATTAAAATTAAACCCCACCAGGAAAGGGCTCCTCTCCCAGGCTTCGTGCTGAGCTGGCTTTGCTCTCTTTGAGGTTTTCAAAGCTTCTCTTAAGCAAATTCTTTAAATCCTCTTCCAGAGCCTTGATGTGTTCACAGGGCAACTGCTGCTGGCTCTGGGGTAAATCCAGCACTTTGTAAAGTTTGGGGGTGGGGTGGGGGGGATGACAGTTCAGCTGGCCCTGCAAAAAGCCATTTTTTTTGGCTTTTTGACAGTCAGCACAGCCCTGCAGCCAGAGACCTGCTTCCTCACCAGCCAACAGAGGGAGGAACTGGGAATCGGTCAGATGATAGATGGCAATGCTCATTTCCTGGCACTTGAGCTATGGTGAGGGCTGGAGGGGACACTGGGGAATCTGCCCTAAGAGGTGAGAAAACAGCGAAATTCAGTCCTGCCTCTAACCCCTGCCTGAGGGTGTTTGCACAAAGGCAGGCAGGAGTGGTAATACTTTTAAAAGTTTGTCAGAAGCCAGAGGTGCTGGGTTTGATTGAAACTCCACGAGCCTCTTACTTAGCAAGTGATTTCTCATCCCCCCAAACACGTGTGCACCTCCTTGTCCAGGAGCCACACGGGTAAGTGGCCAGCCAGCTCGCGCTTGGAGTGGATTCAAGCGCTTTCATCGTGCCAGTTATAAAAACCGTAATTTTGATTCTCTGACCAAGAGAAGACCACAGAGCCCAGGTTACTCTAAATTTCCCTCTGGAGACCCCGGCAGAGGCTTTGCTGACATGATTTGTCTTTGTCCAGTGCCACGCAGGCAGGCCCAGAATCACAGATCACCGCTTGTGTCTCGTACACACAGGGGAGGCCAAAGACCTGTGCCTTGTGTGACGAAAGGCAACGTGATGGCTTGGTTGGGGTCGGCGGCATGGGACAGGCCAGCTGAGCCACTCCAGACCTATGGACAGACAACTGAACATTCAGGTGGTAGCACCCTCTCTTCAGCTTTGGTTGCTCACAAAGTATTGCCAACGAGATGGCTGAGAACAACAGACACTTACTGTCTCACCACCCTGAGGTCCAGAAGTCCAGGATCAAGGGCTGAGTGTGGCTGGTTCCCTCTGGAGACTCCGACAGGGAACCAATCCCTTGCCTTTCTCCCAGCTGCTGGTGGCTACCACATTCCTTGCAGTCCCCAGCCTGTAGAAGCGTGACTCCAGCCCCCGCCTCCGTCTTCACACGGCTGTCTTCCCTCTGTGTCTGTGTCTCAAACTTCCCCCTCCCTTCTTTTATGGGGCCCCGGTCATTGCGCTTAGGGCCCACCCTAAATCTAGGATGTTCTCACCCCGAGGTCCTTACCTTCATTACATCTGTAAGACTCCATTTCCAAATGAAGTCACATTCACAGGTACAGGGGTTACCACCTGGACCTATCATTTTGGGAAACAACATCCAACTCAAGACCGTAGCCAAAGGGATGTGTTAGCCACAACGCCTGTCCACAAGCTCACTTTCTGTCCTCAGAAAAGGGACAGTGAGCAGGACAGAAAAGCAAAGAACTGGGCCAGGACCCGGGTGCTGCTGAGTCCTCCCAGCCTCACTGCTTTCTCATTGTGTGACCTCTGGCTGATGACCAGTGGCTTGGTTTGCATGGTTCACGTAAGAACAGACACCAGCCAATTGGTTTGCCAAGAGATCAGAGAATCCAGGGAGGCGTCTGGCAGCTCACGTGTTCAGTGACTGCCGCTGCTTCCCTGACTATGGTGAGGTTGACGGAAAGAATGATGGGGTCATCTCTAAACCATGCTGTTCATAAGCAGTGAGGTCTTCGATTCTATTTGTGACCTGAATTAGTCATTTATTCATGAGCATTTGGGAATTAGACACTGATGGATTGAAATTTCATCGGAAGAACGGGTTCCATACTTCCTGTTTGTTACAAGGGGGCTAGAAGTTGTCCCACGGCCAATGGCGAGTGGAGAGGGGACGGGTTTCCTCCTCAGAAATGGGCGAGTCAGGAACAGTGACACTCAGGTCCGGGCTTCTTCATGCAGAAGTTAGCTCCCCACCCTGAGCGCCTCTCTCAGAAACCTCCCCTAGTTAACTGTCCCTACCTTCTTCCTCTACAGGGGTCGGGCTCAAAATATGTGAGAATGAACATTCAGAATGCATAAGGCCTGCCAGATAAAATGCAAGGCACCCAGTTAAATTTGAATTTCAGAAAAACAACTATTTTTCAGCCTAAGTATATCCTAAATGTTGCATGGACGTAAGTTTCCTGAAGAGTCATTGTTTATCTGAAATCCTAATTTGACTAGACATTCTGTGTTTTTATTTGCTAAACCTGGCAACCCTGGGATGGAGTTTGTCTAGAAACAACCTGTGCATCCTGGCCGAGGGCCGACCATGCTGGGATCTAATAGAGAGTGGCAGGTTGCTTTGCCGAGGCTGGTGCCTCACCTCTCCTACCCTGCATGTGTCACTCCCTCATTAGAGATGGGCTCTGACACCTGTCCCTGTGAGGCGAGGGTAGGGGGGCTTGTGACCTGCTTATAACCAACAGCAGAAATGGCACGGTGTGACATCGGGGGCAATGCAGATGCCGTGTCGTGGCTGGGACACTGGCTTCTGGAGCCCTGAGCCACCATGTAGGAAATTCAAATATCCTGAGGCAGCCATACTGTTCCGGAAGCCTGGGTCCACGGACAGTCCACCTACAGGTGATCCGGCCGAGATCCAGGGAATTTCCAGCACCAACGGTCATCCACACGAGGAAAGAGGCCTTCGGATGACACCAGCCCCCTGCCACTGAGCCAACCCCATCTTTGTAGTCTTCCCAATGAGACAGCACGGGGCAGAAACAGGCTGTCCCTGACGTGGCCTGCAAGGATGTCTGGAAGCATAATGGAACAGCTTTTGCAGACCCCCGAGCTCTGGCGTGGGGGGTGTCTGCTGCACAGCGGAACAAGTGGTCAACCAGGCCTTCAGTCACGTCCCGCTTTGCTCCTGCTCTAGTTACTTTTCTCCCGCCCCCACTTCGTTCTGGACAAGGCCATGGTGGGCAGAACCACGGGGCCCCAGAGATGCCCTGAAACCCAGAACCAGTGCCTTTGTCAGCTTGTGTGGAAGGAGGATTACAGAAGGACTGAGGACTGTTCAGCTGATACATAAATTCAGTGAGGCCACATGACACAAAAATCGATGTACAGAAACCTGTTGCATGTCTATACACTAATAATGAAACAGCAGAAGGAGAAATCAAGAAAACAATTCCATTTACAACTGCACCAAATATAATAAAACACCTAGGAATAAACTATCCAAAGAGGTGAAAGACCTATACTCTGAAAACACTGAGGAAAGAAACTGAGGACGACACAAAGAAATGGGAAAATATCCCATGCTCATGGGTAAAATGTCTATACTACCCAAAGCAGTCTGCACATTTAGGGCAATCCCTGTCACATACCGCCAGAATTTTTCACAGAACTGGAACAGACAATTGTAAAACTTGTACAGAACCAAAAAACACCCTGGATAGCCAAAGTGTCCTTGAGAAAGTAAACCAAAGCTAGAGGCATTACAATTCTGGACTTCAAGATATAGTACAAAGCTGCAGTCATCAAAACAGTATGATACCAGCACAAAAATAGGCACAGAGATCAAAGGAACAGAACAGAAAACCCAGAGACGAACCCAGAATTATGCGGCTAATTAGTGCTGGTCACGGCAGGAAAGAATATCCAAAGGGAAAGGACAGCCTCTTCAACAAATGGTGCTGGGAACATGGACAGCGACACGCAAAAGAATGAAACTGGACCACTCTCTCCCACCATACACAAAAATCAGCTCAAAATGGATGAAAGACCTAAATGGGAGACCTGAAACCATAAAAATCCCAGGAGACAACACAAGCAGTAAACCTCCTTGACACGGACCGCAGCCACTCATCCCTAGACACGTCACCAGAGGCAAGGGAAACAAAAGCAAAAATGAACTACTGGGACCTCATCAAAATAAGAAGCTTCTGCACAGTGAAGGAAACAGTTATCAACAAAAAGGAAACCAACAGGACAAAAAGATATTTGCAAATGACACATCCGATAAAGGGTTAGTATCCAAAATGTGTTTCTGTATTTCTACACTCCAACACCCAAAAAACAACTAATACAATTAAAAATGGGCAGAAGTCATGAACACATATTTCTCCAAAGAAGACATCCAGATGGCCAACAGACACATGAAAAGACGTTCATCATTACTCGTCATCAGGGAAATGCAAATCAAAACCACAATGAGCTATCACATCACACCTGTCAGGATGGCTAAAATCAACAACAAAAGAAACAACAGGTGCTGGTGAGGATGTGGAGAAAAAAAAAAAAACAAAACCGTGTGCGTTACTGGTGGGAATGCAAACTGGTGCAGCTACGCTGGAAAACCCTATGGAGGTTCTTCATAAAGTTAAAAACAGAACTACCCTATGCTCCAGCAATCGCACTACTAAGTATTTATCTACAGGAGACAAAAGCACTCATTTAAAGTGCTACAATGCACATCTGTGTTTATATAGCGGCAGCATCTACAAGAGCCAAATTATAGAAACAGCCCAAGTGTCGCCTGATTGATGAATGGATAAGGAAGACGTGGGATATATATACATTGGAATACTATTCAGCCACAAAAAAAGAATGAAATCTTGGCCTTTGCAACAACACGAAAGGAGCTAGAGAGTATTATGCTAAGTGAAGTAAGTTGATCCCAGAAAATCTAATAATGCCATATAATTTCACTCATAGGTGGAATTTAAGAAACAAAACAAACGAGGAGCTAAGAAAAAAAGAGACAGACAAGAATACCAGACTCTTAAGTATAGAGAACACTCTGACGGTCACCAGAGGGGGGGCAGTGAGAGGATGGGGATGAAGGAGGCCACTTGTCCTGACGAGCACCAGGTGATGCACGGAGGTGCCAAAGCACTGTACCCCACAGCTGAACCTAATTTAACGCTGTATGTTAACCAACGGGAATTAAAATAAAACTTCTCAGAAAGGTCATTAAGCTGATTGTGAGATGGGGAGATTTTCTGGGTACCTCACGAAATCCTAAGGATAAGGAGCCGAAGCAGAAAAGTAAGAACTCTAGAGATGGCAGCACAGGAGGGACTCTGACCAGTGCCATGGCCTTGAGGAAGGAGGAAGAGGCCACGAGCTGATGAGGGCAGGCATCTCTTGAAGCTGGACAGGGCCAGGAAACGGATTGCCCCTAGAGCCTCTGGAAGGAACCAGCCCTCCCCACACTCGACTCAGGGCTCGTGCCAGACTTCCCTCTTGAACAGTGAGATACTAAATTTGTGTTCGAAGTCACTGAGTTTGTGGAACTCCGTTATAGCAGCCATGGGAAATGAATAATCGTTCGATGCCTTAGATTTTCTGATGAACAATGAAACTTCTAACTCTAATGATGCCCGTAGGAGATGGGTCCTTCCCACCCCTCCTTCCCTGAGGCCTGGGCCCCGCCTACTCCCCACCAGCCAGGATCCACCCCACCCCCAGCCTGTAGACATTTCTGGCCCAGTCTGTCCACCAGACATCGAGGCCTGCCCCCACACTCGCTCTCAGTTCTGCCTCCCCAAATCTTCCCGCCTTAGTGGGCAAGGGGTGGACCACCTGCTTGTGACACCAGTACCACTCACCTGTCACCGACACTTGCAGGCTACCTGCCTGGCACCTCCCACGGCTCGCTCCTGCTCCTCCACCCCTCCCAGTACCTTCCATGCCAACCACGTGAGTCTTCTGTATTTTCTCCCCAAGTTCCAAGAGCCCCTGTCCCAACCACTTCCCTCAGCTCTTCCTCTGACAAGTTGGGGGCAAAACGTTCCGTCTCATGAAGAGAAATTGTCTGAATCCTGATGGTTCTTTGAATGTGGCTTTGACTTCCATCCTGTTGCAAACTAGAGCCCACTCACAGAAAAATAAAGCAGAGCACCCAAGAACGTGCCAGAACAGCTTAGTTGGTCAAGAGACATCAGAGACCCAAACTGTACCAGGCACGCCCACCAGTAAGACACCTGTGAAAATCATTTACCCCAAAATGTGTACATTGGACATATATGGGCTCCATTCTCTGTTTTCAAGTTTAAATGGGGGAGAAAAAGCTATTTCAGATGAATGGTCCATTTGCTGTGAACTTGCTCTTAATTCAGTATAGAAAAATGTAAAGGGATGAAATAATTTACAAATTCAGCTGCTTACACTCAGCAATAATTTACAGAAATGTACAGGATGAGGCCTCACAAGTGACTTGTTTCCCAATCTCCTTTCCATTTCCTCATGCCTGTGAAAATAGACGTTAAAGGTTAGTTTCCAAAAAAAAAAAAAACAAAACAAAACAAAACTGTAAATATATCATCCAGAGTGAATATTACCAAAGACTCCTGTAAGGACTTGTCTTATATTAACATTTTAAGCACAGTTACTGGGGTTAATTAGTTTTTGGACCCTGAAAAATTGTAAGTGCCTCTGATGACTTACTTGCAACTGATAATTTTGTGTGAGAAACAGAAAAATAATAACAAATAGACAGTGAATAAATACATTCTTCATATTCCTTCTTATTAGTATAGAGAATATATTTCTGAAATTTAATTAAATATCAAGATGTCCAAAAGATCTATAATAAGCCACTTTGCAAGACCTCTAAATGTCAAGGAAAAGCACATTTTACATGCAACATCCCTCCCCCCCACCCCCCGTAAATCTATGAAGATTCAAGACTTTTTTTTTTTAAATCTGCAGAACCCTCAAGTACATATTTTATCTCAGAAATGCTTTCCAAAGACTTGGGAGTAGCTTCTTGTTTGCAGTATGACAGAGTGGAAAGTATTTTAATTTGTCACACAGTGGTTTGGGCCATTAGTTTTAGAGATATGCCAGAGGCTTTATAATAATGCAAGAGCTGCGGACTTCAAGTTTAACGTGGCAGAGCTTGAGGAGAGGGCGATAAAGAATCTCTTTGGCCATTTTTCCGCCGTCCCCGTGCAGACACGCTAGGTCCCCGGCGATACTCAAAGCGTGCGGGAAAGAAGGTGGCACTCTGGGAGGAGAAAAATGTAACACAGAACCAAAAATAAAGGCATTTGTCAGCCCCGATGGCTTTATCACCTTAATAAGTAATGATGTCTCTGTGCCGCGGTCCCCACGTGTGGCCACATCTCCCCGGTGGCAGCAAGAGGTGAGGGGCGACAGGAACGCGACACAGAAGGCCACTGAACCACACGGGGTGGGAGTTTCACCTTTTAGGTGGTCTCTTATCCCCTCTTCCTACACGCAGGACAAAGTCTCATTTCACTGCCAACACGTCTCAGATGCTCGCCGATGTCCTTCACCACAAAAAGGGACATCCGGCCCGGAGTCCCTGGCAGGCCACCAACTCCGGGAAGCATTCTGCCATTTAGTCCACCTTGCCCTGTTCTCTTCAGAGCTCCTTCCCTTCAGGGCAAGTGCTGCTGATTTTCCAGGCAGTTGTGCTATAAGGCTGTGGCCCAGGACCAGGTGCAGTGATTCACCTGCTCATTAACATTTGAGAAGCACCTGTCTAAAGGAGGAGCCGGCACATTTTCCGCCAAGGGCCTGGGAGTCAACACTCAGCCTCTGCGGGCCATCTGGCTTCTGTCCCAGCTGCTCAGCTCTGTCCCTGTGGTCTGAAAACAGCCACGGACAGTACGTGCATGGCTGAGCTCCTACAAAAGTTTATTTCTAAGAAGAGACAATGGGCCAGCTTTGTTCTGCAGGCTCTAGTTTGCTGACCTCTGGTCTGAAGTTGTCTCTACAAAATCAATGTATTTTGTTTTTGTTTTCGTTTTTGTTTTTTTACTGTGTATTTTGTAGAAGAAAATGTGAAGCAAATAGTATCCCAGGAATACTCTGCTGTCCAGTGGTGTGCTGGTAAATGTTTAACAACTGGTGGTCCAGACGTTAAAAAAGCCCCACTTGTAGCAACTACAGATTCCCTGGGGATAAATATTCCCACCATAGCCAATTTCCAGCTATGCACATATATCACTAAACACTAATCTATTAGGGCTCTCCAGACAAGCACACCGGTATTTATACATAAAATGTATTTATCCCATTATACCTTTACACTTATCGTATTATTTATCCTACTTAAGAGATTTAGGAGAAATTGGCTCATGTGGTTATGGAGGCTGAGAATCCCCACAACCTGCCACCTGCAAGCCGGTGACCCAGGCAAGCCCATGGGGTAGTTCCAATCTGAGCCTGAAGTTCCAAGAACCAGGAGATCCAAAGGTGTAACTTCCAGTCCAAGAGGAGAAGAGCCAAAGACTCCCCAGCTCAGTCAGGCAGAGAGAAAAGTCCACCCTCCACCTTTTTGGCCTACCCAGACCCTCCAAAAACTGTGCAATGCCCATCCAAATTGAGATGGCCACCTGCTACATTCGGTCTAAGGATCCACATGCTAATCTCTTCTGGAAATACTCTCCCAGACACACCTGGAAGTATGGCCAGTTATCTGGGCCCCTGAGGCCCAGTCAGGTGGATATAAATGCACCATCATGGCAGAACCGGGAAGGGACGTGCACAATCAGCTCTCTTGAGCAGTGCAAAAACTTTGAAGGTGCATCTACTGGGTGGGGTGGGGTATGTCCAGCACATCTCGTCCACCTGGAGCCTCAGAATTGACCTCATTTGGAAACAGGGTCTTTGCAGATGTAACCAGGTGACAATGAGGTCATAGTGATCTGAGGTGGGGACTAATCCAAAGCCTGGTGTCCTTCTGAGAAGGGTAAAGTTTAGACACCAAGGCACAAAGGAGGAAGATGTGAGGAAGGTGAGGGTTGTCTGCCCAGTAAGTGGTAGCTGCATACTCATGAGGCAGGACTCAGGGGTGTGTGGATATGGCAGAGTCTGGAAAACTCAGTGCTAGGTCACACAGGCAGTCAGTGTCACGATGGGCATTTGAGCTCAGACGTGCCCCTTATGAGAGCCCACATCCTTAGCTCTTTGACTATGTGGCTTCTCAGAGGGGAATGCAAAGGTCTCCATTAGATTATTTTTTGTGAATTGAGATTTCTTGGCAATTTCCTTCAGCATGTCCTGAAATCACCGAGCAGGTGGAGGTCTCTTTCTTGACCCCTGGCAGCACATTTGCCTTGACCGGCCTTCTGTCTAGAATATTGCGGTTGCCATAATTACAAACGTACTGTGGCAGTCACAAGTGTGTCCTGTGTCATTTCTGCATGCGTGGCACAGAGCTCTTTCTCCCCCAGTGCCTGCCAAGTGCTGCGTAATCACCCGGCCACCATGACCCCCTTAGAGGACTCCTCTCTCTGGCCCATGAAAGTGTCCTGAGCCCCTGCTCGTTTCCTGCAGAGAATTCTGCTCACCATACCTGCTTGTCGTCACCAGGGCTGTGAGAGTCACATTCTATTCATAATGACTCAGAGGCCCCCAAACACAGGCTCTGGGATGGCCCCTGTGGCCACTCCGCCATGGACGTCACAGAGTCAGCAGCAACAGCAAGTGAGGCGATGGCCTGTTTCAGTTGAAAGTCCAGCTGGGTCCACGTTTTCTCCACATGTGATGAGAAGTAATTCCTCACATGCAGTGTTTTGAGTGGAGATGCTGTCAGAGTCTAGACTTGAAGAGTCACAAGAGGAAGGGGTCCGATTCAGGCCAGTTTGTCGGGCCAGACAGCCCATGAATGTAGGAGCTTCCTGCGTGAGGGGCTGGGACGGGACCACAGATGAACAGGACAGAGGCAGGTTGGCCCTGGAGCCCCTCACTTCCGGGACCTCGGGGAGAGCCCCTGTCATGCGTTTATGCTCACACGCTCTACAAAACCTGCAAGGGGGAGACACTTCAACTTCAGTCGGTTCAGACCACGGTCTCGTGCTCCGACTCCCCTCCGTCACGTCTCCCTCACACCAGATGGTGTTAACGGGACTTGGCACGCCTGGGACACGCTTATTAGGGTTCAGTGGCAGCTTCGTACAAATTCACCTCCACGAAGAGCTCCATGATGCCAGCCAGCCCGGAGCGGCAAGGCCAAGCCTCCCACGTCCTCGCTTGTGGGGTCCAGGGCCAGATGCCGCTTCACGACACAGGCACCTAGAACCACGAGTACACCGCAGAAGAGAAACAAGGCTTGGGACGTGTGGAGCCAGGAGCCAGGGGGCAGGAAATCCTGACCACAGGAAAGTCACTGTGAGGACAGGACCCAGTTCTCATCAGCTGTCAGCAGCAACTAGTCAAAATGAGCATTGTCTCCTGCAAGGGGTAATGCGTAACGCATAGATACGAGCCTCGGCACACCATTTATTTTTCTGATGGGCTGAAATGGAATTCATCAGAATTCTTGTGTCCATAGGGCAAAAACTTGTCTGATGTGACAGTGAGCATGTCCGTGAGTCGATCTGCATGTTGTGTGCAGTCCACTCTCCATAATCATACTAATAACAACACTTTTGGGCTGCCTGGGTGGCTCAGTCCGTTGCATCTGATTCTTGGTTTCAGCTCAGGTCATGATGTCACAGTTCATGGGATCGGGCCCCCTGCTTGGAATTGTCTGTCTCCTGTCTCTCTGCCTCTCCCTCACTCATACTTACTCCCTTTCTCAAAACAAATAAATAAACTAAAAAACAAAACAAAACGCTTTCACCCAACCACACTACAAGGCACATGGAATTGGCGTTCTATTCTCTCTGTTAAAACAATACCACACAATCTTTGTCACATGAGGAGGCAAGAAGTGTGCAAGAGAAAAATGTAGGAGGAAAATCCATTACATAATCAGGCAACCAAGTAACTTATAAATTCAACAGTTTTCTAGAATTTCTGATTTTTTTAAACACATCAGCTTTTTAGAATTTAAATCAACCCCTTTCCTAACCCTTTTTGAAGGTCATTTTTTATTGTTTTTTAATGTTTATTGGGTGGGGGGGGGCAAAGAGAGAGGGAAAGAGAGAGAATCCCAAGCATTCTCCGTGCTCTCAGTGCAGAGCCTGCTGTGGGCTCGATCCCATAAACGGTGAGATCGTGACCTGTGCCGAAACCAAGAGTCAGACTCTTAACTGACCGAGCCACCCAGATGCCCACATATTGTTTTTTAACTTTAATTTTGAGCCCAGGGAATCTGTATCTCAAAGGACTGACTTGTCCATGCATTTGCTCAGTATGGAGCACTGGTTCCACTGCAGGTGCCATGAGGCACAGCAGCCAAAAAGAGCATCAGGCCTTCCTCTCTCGGAGAGCGTGTTCCCACAGAGGGCTCAGATAGTCAACGTGGAGACAGATAAATAAAGGACTGTGGGGGGGGGGAGCAAATTGTAAATATAGGACTGTGGGGGGGGAACAAATTGAACTGGCCAGGGTGACCATAATGGAGCCCAGTGAGGGCGTGATGTTTAAGCAGAGACAAGAATGGGGAGGGACCAACAGGCATAGCTGGGGAAGAGCAGCCCAGGCAGTGGAGTCGCACGTGCAAGTGTCCTGAGGTTACAGGGCGGGAGGGAGTTATCTTGTTCTGGGAAGAGGAAGAAGGCCAGCAGGGTTGCAAGGACGGCAGGGAGGGGTGGGTGCTGGGGAGAGACGGGCTACGTCTGCCATGTGTTAGCTCTCTGTGTGCACAGCCACCATCACATACACATGTGCCCTTGAGTGGGACTGATACAGACCCCCGTGTTCTCCCTCCGGCAAGTTTCCGAATTCGCCCTCAGCCCGTTCTGGTTACATGCAAAAGCCTTCTCGACCAGGCACCCCAGAATTCATGTGCAAGCGTGGCTCTGAGTGACAAGCCTTGCCAACGTGGGCGGAGAGCCTTTCAATTCAGGATCTTTCATGTGACGCGTCGGCCTGCTGGGTCGACCTAAGGGCAGCCAGGCAGAGACACAGCACCATCTGGACACCTTCTCCAGACGCCAAAGCTGAATGGATCCTTTCACAACCTGGAGACCACGACCCTTCCCCGAACACCACCAGCCAATTAAAACCCCGATTTCCCTCCTCCAGAGACTTAACGCAGAACCAGTCCCTGGGTGCACGCTCAGGAGTCTGCATTCTGGTTCCTCTTTGGAAATGGTGACTCCAGCCCTGTGCTGCTCTCAGAGGGCTGTTCTTACTGGAAGGGAGGCGGTCTGGAGGGACCAAGAGAAGGTGATGTGCGCAAGATCCCTGTTTCCCAGTAGCCTGCAGTGGAGGCAGGCATACCGATGTGGCCGCCCAGGGAGCCTGACACATGGCACCTGTAGATTCCACTCCAGGTGCCAGGAGAGACTCTCCCCGTGACTGGGACACAAGCTGGGGAGGAGGCCTTTGGAGGACAGCTGGGTCCTTCCCTATGAGGTGGTTGTGAGTACAGTGGCTGCCACAAAAGTAAACATGGGGAGGACCACCCATCCCAGCTGCAGTGAGTGGCCACCTCTGTCCTCCGTGGGATGCCGTAGGCACATCTGCTGATACGGCTCCAGGGTCCCTGGTCTTCATGGACTTGTCCCCACAGGCCTCAAACCCCCAGAAGGTGGGAGCCATGTGCTGTTTGGTTCTGCGTGGTTTCAAGCAGCCCCAGCACGTGACAGGAGCCCAGAACAGCTGAGGGAATGCAGCGAGTCAGGACCTGGCTCGAAGACACAGAGATGCTGTGGGTCAAAGGTAAAGCCGCAGCACCTATAAAACCTGGAGCATCTGCTGACCTGAGCTCACCTGACAGCTGTCTCCATGAGCACATAAACACACCTCTGGGCCACCGCTTCTGCCCTGTATCTCTGAGCACACACTAAGGCATCAACACAGATGTCGAATGACCCTGCCGACCTCCAGTCTTATCTGGGCAGACGTCCATGAGAAATCCAACATTTGGAGAGAGAAACTGCGATCATCCAAGTGGGAAGCCCACCGGACAGAGAAGGCAACATGGGCAGGTGTGGGCAGGTGTGGCCCTACAAGACACTGTCCCACGGCACTGGGGTTGGCTGCTACCCGCAAGTGTCCACATGCAGCCAGAGTGCCCTCCACCTCTCTGTGTGGTGTCCTGCCTTTTGTCGGGGTGGCCATTACATCACAACTGACCAGGAACAAAGCGTGGATATTCCCATTAGCAAAGCCGCTTCCTGGTCTGTGGGTTGGGATAGACTTTGCGGATAGAAAAGCGGAATATCGTATTTGAGGATCAGTGTGATTTCTACAGAGGAGGCACAGGCACAGGCGAGACCCCCAGTGCCAGCCCCATGCCTGCCAGATGGGCCTTCTTCCAGTCCGTGCCTCTTTTACTGGGTTCCCAACCCTGGGCCTAGCACTGTGCTTGGCAATGGGGGGCCTGCAGGCCTCTTTCAGCGTGGTGGTTAGTTTTGGTGAGGACAACCAACCAGAGTAACCAGCCAGAGCAGGCATGTGAAGTGGCCACACTCATGATCAGTGCCACACGGGACGGCACGTAGGACGCCACATGGGATGCCACACAGGACAGAGTAACAGAATCAAAGGGAAGGCCAAATTAGGGGTGGGGTGGGGGCAGGAGGGCCTCTCAGGGGAGATAAAACCAAGCTGAGACCAGAGAGAAGGTGCAGCTGGGCGAATAGAATAGGACCTTCTATAAGCAGGCGCAGCATGACCAAAGGCCCCGTGGTGTGTGTGTTGCGGGGATACACCTGGTCTGCAAGGGACCTGGAGGGCAGCCAGTGTGGCCGCAGCATGGGGTGGGGGATGATCTAAGGCCAGACACCGCAGTGGGGTGGTCATTGTGACCCAGGGCCTATGGGCGGGACACGGAGATACCATTTGGCGAGGGCCCAGCTTTGACAGGAGTCCTGGGGAGTAAAAGGGGAAGGCACGTGCGATGCCTTTCACGCTGTCCGCAAAACTCACGTTTGCAAGGGCCCTGCGGTATGTGCATCCGAGCCTGGCTGGCTGTGTGCTGTGTTGGCCATGGCCTCCTCAGCGGTCCTCAGGCAGGGCTCTGTTTTTCCTGAGCTGCTGCCCATCAGCATGAACTCCCCTCTCCGGCTTGCTCCACCTCATCTGTTCCCACTTTCCCCAAGTCACCGGAGCTGGGGCTGGAAACGGAGGACAGGAGAGAGAACCACCTGGTGTGGAAGAAAGTTCCAGAACTGCCTGTGGATTAGTTTCCCCTTTCCAGGTTTTGTACCTTAGAAATTCGTCATTCCCTTCTTCCCCTTTCGGGTGACAGACAGTTCTCTCATGTGCTGCTGAGAAGATAATTCGGAATTCTGTGTATTCTAATGCGGTTCAAAATGTCTGTGTCTAGCATTTGAAAATAGCTCTGGGCGTTAAATGGTGGCAGCCAGAAAGCTTCCGGAACCGGTGTCTCATCCTCTCCTGGTCTGCCAGCCACTGCATCAGTCTGTCTGTCTGCATCTGCATGAACAGCAGGCTCCTTCTGCAGCAGCTTGTGGGGCGGGGCCCTTGGGGTGGTTTGGGATGCAGCGGGCGGGTGCACGGGGGCTCTCACTGGGTCACATGCACGCTGCATGCCCGTGTGCTAAGCACCACGCTGGACACCAAGTTCACAGCAGGGAAGGGGCCTGGCCAGGCCCTGTGCTCTAGAAGCTCAGTCTGACGGGAACACGCTTTAGGGAAGGTCGCTCACAGTCCCCTGGTGAGGGGCTCCTGTCCCAGCCTCACTCAGGGAAGCCGCGAAAGATCTGGACTGAAAGTGGCTCAAAGACCAGTGTGAGTGAACAGCAACAAGGGAGGGGAGGCAGGGAGGTGGAGAGGCCGCTGGTACGAAGTCTGAGGTCGGAAATCCCGGGGCCCAGAGTGATGCAGCATCCGTGGGCGAGCACCTGGGGCAGATGTGGGGAGGAGGGCAGCAAGCCAGTGGTGGGATCTCAGAGACATGAAGGCCCGGTCGGGTGGACAAAGCTGGGGTACGGAGGGGAGACCCGGGGAGCACCAGTCACGAGATCAAGGTCCACACCCGCCTCCTCGGTACACCTTGGACAGGTGGGCAGGTGAGAAGCTGGACAGATGAGTCTGAAGTCCTATACCAAACACAAGGCTCAGAATGCTATGGCCCAGCCCCCCACTGCAGCTTCTTGTAATTGCTATCTCTGCTTCCTCTGTGACTCCCAGCTATGAGGACTGGCTTCTGGTCAGTTGAATTCTAAACTCCCGCCTGCCCCAGGACCTTTGCTCATGTCTTTCCCTCTGCCCAAAACAATGGTTCTTTCTCTCCCTCTGAGCAGTCATCACTGCCTCCAGGAAGGCTTCTCTGCCCTCTCCCTCTCAAGACTAACTCAAATCCTCCTATCATTCATTCTTGCGGCCTTCAAACTTTACGTGAAATTATATTCGTAAAACCCATTACTTGCCTTCTCTATTAAATTCCATCTCTCTGAAGAGAGACAGGTGTCACATCTAGTTTTGCTCAACGTGCAATCTACAGCACAGGAGTGAAATCAGCAGTATTTAGCAGGCAAATGTGTCGACTAGTGATGCTCTGACAAACCAGCCCATGGGGAGAGTGAGGTACCCACCCTGTAGTGGGTGTGTTTCCTCTGGACCCTGGTGGGTGGCGGAGAGAGGCAAAACTTCCTTCAGTCACCAGAAAAAGTCACCACAGCCCCCTTCTCTGGGATCCAGGCCTCCGCTGATCTCTTCCCATCCCCTGGACTAGGACCATTTCACTGAATTTGGAAAAACTAAGTCACACAGTTTGGCATTTTCTCCGTAAACCAAGAGGAGATGAAAAATTTGGACTGAACATGTCTTGTAAACAGCTTTCAGTGTGAAAACCCAACATCAAAATGCAGAGACTACTGGCTCCCTCCAGCTCCTCAGGAACGGGCTTCCTCTTCACATTTGGGGAACATTTCCACCGGTGCCAGGGGCTGGGACACTCGAACCACAGCCCCCGCAGAGCACGTCTGTCCCTCCATGGCTGACGTCTTTATTCCACCCGTTCTTGCCCAACCGCCCAAGGGGAAGCCCCAAGAAGGGGCTCTTCAGCCAGTGTCCACCCCTGCTCCAAAGGGAACTTCCAGGATTTGGACTGAACATCGGGAACCAGACTACCTGGTCCGGGTCTGCTGTAAGCCTGGAGTCACCTGTGTCTCCAAAGTTCAAGCCAAAGGAGTTTCGCTGCACTGCCAAGGCCTGCCAAGCGTTTGTACAGGAGCCCGGCCCCGTGTGCGAAACTGCCTGGTGTGTGTCTGGGCATCGCGATGTGCCGGTGACAGGAAGAGCCATGGAAATACCCAGAACGAGGAACAGTTGAATGCAGGATGCTCCAGCCAGGGACTGCCTGGCCACTTCTGAGAATCATGCCCCCAGAGGGCAAAAAGGGGAGGCACAGGGGCTTAGAGACACGGCCCAGCCCCCTGGCCCACTCTCCGCCCTCCCGCCCTCCACTCAGCTCAGGAGGGCCTCCACCAGGCTTGGCTGCACCAGGAGCTCACGGGGCAAGAGTGGACACCAATGGGTCTAATCCAGAATGCCCTCGATGGCCGAGACACATTCATTCCCCCAAAGAAACTGGGGGTGCCACTGTCCAGACTGTCCAGAGAAGAGGGCTCAGTGCGGAAAGGGTAAGAAACAAATATCCCCCATGAAAATCAAGTCAAAGTTCTCTCACAACATGGGTTTCCCAGCAATTCTCAATAGGATCTTGACAGAGGGCTATAAAATAATATCCAGGCAACAATTTTACACCTTCCGTATTTCTCCTATTTCAGATCTAATTGATGTTTCAGAAAAGACAAGGCTCTTTTAAGGGGTGGTGTCGGACAGGCGCTTTCCCAGGAGAAACAGGAGAAACTAAACCAGGATCTAGGCACAGGGACACATCCCTGGGAAGGACGGGACCTCAGATGCTGCACAGACAGCAGTCACACTTGGCAGCATAAAAAATGAGAAATTTTACATAGCAAATGCCTTTGCAAACACATCAACAGGTAAATGAAAGCCTTGTGGGTTTTATTTTGTTTTAATTTTTTAATACTTATTTATTTATTTTTGAGAGAGAGAGAGAGACAGAGTGTGAGCAGGGGAGGGGCAGAGAGAGGTGGAGACACAGAATGTGAAGCAGGCTCCAGGCTCTGAGCTGTCAGCACAGAGCACAACGCAGGGCTCAAACCCACCAGCTGTGTGATCACGCATGGCCTGAGCCTCCCAGGTGCCCCTAAATGAAGTCTTTGTAAAAAAATAAATACAGATCTTCCTGGACTCACGATGGGGTTGTATCCCTATCAACCCATCCTTAGTTGAAAACATCATTAAGTCTAAAATGCATGCATACGCCTGACCTCCCACACCTCAGAGCTCAGTCCAGCCTGCCTTCCATATGCAAGAACAGTCGTGTGAGCCCATGGCTGGGCAGGACCGTTCATCCTAAATCCTATTGGATCAAGGAGTGCTGACTGCCTCGTGGAATGTACCAAATACTGTCCTGAAGTGGGAGCCAGAGGGGCGCCTGGGTGCAGAGTGGCCACCAGCGTATGGGTTGGTGACACTTGTGGTCATGTGGCTAACGGGAGCCCGCGCTGCCCCACATCATAGGAGATGATCGGACCACACATCACTAACCCAGGAAGAGGTCCAAACCCACAATCCCAAAGATGCTTTCCACTGAGTGCATGTTGCCTTCACGCCACGGAAAAGATGAAAAACGGTTAGGTCAAACCATCGGCAGTCTGGAGCCATCAGCATTTGCAGCAGATAAGAAGCAATGGGTGAACAGCTCCAACACGCACAGACCTCTGACAGAAAGGACAAGAAGAAACAACCCAGCCATTCGTCAATGAACAAAAGGATGTGCACAGTCAGTAAACCTCAAGAGCATCGCCAACCGACCGGCAAACGTGAAAACAATTCTGAAACTCACTCGTCTTCAGGAAACGCTCATTAAAGCCACAGGAGTCATCACTGTACCCTCATCACACCGGCAATGATTTAGTGGAGTAGTCGATGGAGACCCAGGCGGAAAGATCACCAAGGTCTCCGCGGGGCTGGGGGAAGGTGCGCCCCGGTCCCTGCAAGACCCCTGCGACTATTGGCTCCACAAGATGAATGTGACAGTGGAAGCTGCCCTTCCCACCACCCCGCCAGCAACGCGGATCATTCATATCTTAACCTGTCATTCGGGAGAGCCTTCTTCGGCATATTTTGGGCACTCGCGCAAACCTGTCGAATGACACACATGGCATGTCACAGGCTACAAGCTGCTCGGTGACACCGAGGAAGGTTCCAGAAGAAAGTCATCCCCGCTCACCGCTGATGCCACCACGCTCCCCATCTTGTAAGCAGTCGCGCAGGAGCACTGGATGGTTGCTCAGGGCCTCCCCCCGACTTAAGGAACCTGGGAGTCTAGCCAAAGACGGGCCCCCCAAGGTCCTCCCAGGAACTCTCACCTCCTCGCCACCTCTGCCAGCAGGACACAAGGAGATGAAAGATGTGTCGTCGTCGAGGCACCTGGAGGTCTCAGTTGGTTGAGCGTCCGCCTCTTGGCTTCGGCTCCGGTCATGATCCCAGGGTCGTGTGATCCAGCCCCGTTATCGGGCTCCATGAGCCTGCTTAAGATTCTCGCCTTCTGTCTGCCCTCTTCCCCACTCGAGCTCTCTAAACATAAAAAGTGAAATTAAAAATTTTTTAAAAAGATGATGTGTAGCAGGCTCTCTTTCTCTCCACTGGCTGTTCCTCATCCACTTGGAATACGGTGATTTCAATCCCCGAGCTTCTAACCCTCCTTTGTCCTCACAACCTTCGGCTTCTCCTCACCTTCAAATTTCTCAAAGACACAGCACCAGCTTACTGTCTTGACTTCTTTCTGTTCACGCGTCCACCACTCTTTGTGCCCCAGCTTCCTCTCTCTGTAAACTCAGCGAGGCTCCCGGGACGACTGCCAGCAGGTCCTTGTGGGCCTCAGCCAATGCTATCCCTGGTTGGTTTCTTTGACCTTCAAAGCATCTGATCTAATAGGAAGGGTTTTTTATCACACATCACACCTGGAGCTTGGTGGGTGCCAGACCCGTGTCCGTGGGCCAGATGAGCAACTGAAGAGAGCAGTAAGTATGTGGATGGGAAGGAGTCGGGAAGTCCCCCAATAAGGCCCTAGCTGTATTTCCTTGATTTAAGGCAGAACAGAGGGGAATATGTGGCGTCTCTCTTTTTTAAAATTGACGTTAAAAAAATATCTTCACAATCCTTCCCATGGTTCCCCCAAAAGGGGGAAATGGGGAGAACTGTGAGCTCAGCTTTACAGAAAGTACAAGTGTCCCTGTTACACCCCACTGCAGATTTCACAACTAGGCTTGAGCACATTTGCTCTGGCTACCATTTACTGGAAGAAAAGCTGCTCCAGGAGAAGCCAGAAAGACCGAGTGGATGGTGAGGTCCCTGCGGCCCAACTGGACCCATGCATGCCTTCCCCTCCAGACACCATAAGCTGGCCGTGTGATCTAACCTGCACAAGACGTCCATGCGGCACGTGGCCACCTCTCAACCATGCAAGAAACATGTGTCCTGGACTCACAAGGTGCCCGGCACTGGGAACCAGACAATGAGCTCTCTCGTCCAGACCCCAATGGGCAGAACCACACGACGGATGAAAGAATGAAGTACAACATAAGATTGGATGGTGGCAGCAGCCAGAAGAAGGAGTCAGCAGGGAAGGTGATGGGCTGGGCATATGCAATGGTAGACCAGGTGCCCAGACCTGGCAGGGCAAAGGAAGAGGGCAGAGGGGAGGCCCCAGCCCCTCTGGTGACAGGCCTGAGCTCTTGGCTTGCTCCCTCAGGTTCAGAGATGTTGTACCTGGTGTGCCGGTGGCACCTGGGCTTTGGGCCACACCTGAGTAATCACCCCCTCTACTCCCGCATCACGCTGTCTTGATGACCGGGGCATCTCTGTGCAGCTCTCCAGTGTCCATGGGAACTGTTGCCTCGCCTAAAGCTCAGGCAGTGCCTGGGACCTGTCAACCTGCCAGGTGCTTGCCAACTCCTTCCTCTGGGTGACCGACCCTGCCACTCTGTGTTCACAGGGGGCAGACCGACCACAAGGGATCGTGACACAGACCATTGGACTCTGGTCTCTATTGCTTCCAGAACCTTCTCAGACAAGAGAGTCAGGCCCCCTGGGCCATGTACATGTAGACACTTTACTCCCCATGGCTCAGTTCTGCACACGGGGCTTAGATGCAGTGGGTCCCATTTCTATCTTCCCATACACACAACCCCAAAAAGGGGAGGAAAGAGGCCTCAAGTGCCCCGGCCCTGACCTCCCTGTAACCATGCATACTTTCCTCAAATATAGAAATACCCAGTCATCACAGCCACAGAATGGAAGGTAAGCTTCCAGGGGGGATGCAGGGGAGGGAGAGAGCCTGCCCCCAGTGTGCACGGGTGGGAAGTGTGGGTGCAGACAGCCCACACTCCAGGTCTACGCTCCGCTCTTAGACAAGGTGCCCGGTGGCCTAATAGAAGCAGAAACCAGGGCCGTGTAGCCATCCCGATCCACTCCTGAAGATTGGCTCACTCCTGATCCCCGAAATGCAGACTTGACGATGACAGTTTTTTGGGCAGCGCTTGGAGTTCCGTGGCATAGCAATAAAGAAATCTGAGCAGAAAGCACTCTCCTTCCCAAGTAAGCTCCTCTGTCAGCAAAATTGAGCAAGTGCTTTTTCATAAATAAAATAATTCTGTGTTCCAGCTGAGAGTGCTGTGCACACCCTCCCTAGTTATGTGTCCATAGCCTGTGTTTTCACTGCTTGGCAGGATCTGCTGATGGGCACTTTATCGCTAAGTGTGTTGTCCCTTTGGGAGAAAAATAATTTTATCCCAGCGCATGCCTCATCTCCAAGTCTACTGATCAGTGGTGTTATTATACTTGCAAGAGTCATTTGTAAGCTCTTCAAATGATATGCCAATGTGTGTGTGTGTGTGTGTGTGTGTGTGTGTGTGTGTGTGTGTGTGTGTGTTTTTCCCCCAGGTAAAGGAGAGGATACGCTAAAAGCAAAACCCTATATATCTACGGGGGCGGGGGAGGGGGGTGGAGGGCGCCATTTCAACCGAATCGATGTTTAACTTACAAGCACCGTCGATCATGAAAGGCCTGCTGGCTACTTTCTTGTGCATGTTCCAGAAGCAATCCTCACTATTAAATAAGATTGGGAAAGTGGAATTGGAGAACTCAGCGCCCATCACACTGCTTCTTAGCTGTCAGACCAAGGAAACATGGGTGGAAGATTTCAAGCCTTTGTTTTCTCATCTGTGAGAAGGGGGCAGTGCTGATGCTTAGTTCATGAAATGGTTGTGGAGATTCAGGGCCATGATGAAGGATGAGGGGCACAGAGTGCCATTCCGGGTTCTCGGTACATCAGGAGTGTCTCTGTGATAGTCTCCGCTCTTGTGTTTCTTGTTCACTATGAGTTTGGCAAATCTCTCAGTATTTCAGGGGTGGTTGGTGTTTAAGACCACTCTTTCTTACCTGTACTGGTGATCTTAAACCAGTTTGGGGCAGAGATAGCATCAGTATCCTTCCCCCCCCCTCAAAATCCTGCAGTTTGTTAAAAACATTTGCCTAGAGTTCATGCATCGCGTGCTCAGAGCTGACAGCATTGTAGTATCCCCGAGAGGTGTGCGTGAGTGTGTGTGCACACACATAAACCAGATGTTCTCACGAGCCTCCCATAGAAGGATGAACTCCTACTCAGGGGACAGAGAAGCCTGCCTTGGGCTGACTCTCACATACCAGTCAAATCTGTGCCCTGGAAGACTAAGGGTTCCTGTCATCATCTCCACCAGTCTCCAGATCTTGATCCTGAATGAAGGTCGTCCAGTTTCATGACACGCAGGCCGGATGGGGGACGGTCTTGATGATGGCTGGTGGCATATTTGTGGAGCCCCAAAGAGGCAGGTGTGACCATCACACAAGTGTTCTGAACACAGAGTGTGTCACCTTCAGCCAGCGTGGCTCCCATACCCACAAAGTGAGCTGCCACTTTCCTGCCGGTGGCTGGGGATGGGGGCATGGGTGGGGATGGGGAGAGCACACGGCAGTGAGCTCCTCACTTGGTTGTCGTCTCCCCAGGGATGCCATGAGGATGCTCTTCCCACAGGTGAGGTCGTGTGGGCCCCTTCTTCACTCGTTTGTCTCGGCTGTCACCAGACTAGCTGGGCCGGTGGGGTCGGGGTTGAGGGGCTAAGAGAAAACAATTCTCTTTCCACCAGTGAAACACAACATACAAGCCCATTTTTCTGTTGCAAAACTTTGTATCCAGTACTTTTAAAGAACTGAATCTAGTACGGGGAACGTGCCCCAGAGTTGCCAGTTACCTTGCAAACCACCCCTGTGCTCTATGGTTTTCAGGGTGTGTGCAGTTCAAGCTTAGTCCCTATCAAATGACTATGAAACTGAGGGGCTGGGGGCTTTGCCGCCCCGCTACAAAACACTGACAATCTCTTACTGTTTCTGATGCAGTGCCTCTCATCTTCCAAATCTGCGAGTCTCCACAGGAGGTGAGGCCTCCTCTTCAACCATGAGACATTTGGTAACATCTGGAGACATTTTTGCTGGTCACCACTGAGGGGAAAGGGTCCTCCTGGCCTCATGTGGGCAGAGCCCAGGGAGGCCGCTTAGCACCCTCCCATGCATGGGACATCCTGCAGCAAAGTGTTACCCGGCCCCACATGGCAACACTTCAAGGGTTGGAAAGTCCTGGCCTGAGTTAAAATCGACAGGGCGAGTGGGGCACCTGGGGGGTTCAGTCGGCCAAGTGTCCGTCTCTTGGTTTCAGCTCAGGCATGATCTCACAGTTCATGGGATGGAGCCCCACGTCAGGCTCTGTGCTGATAGATGGGATCCTGGTTGGGATTCTCTGTCTCCCTTTCTCTCCGTCCCTCCCTGACTTTCTCTCCCTCCCTCCCTCTCTATCTCTCTTTTTCTCTCTTACAAGAGTAAATAAATAAGCATTAAAAAAATAGAATACATAAGATGATCAAGAAATCAACTCCCAGCTGGATGTTTTGCGATGTTAAGAGATTATTACTTTCAGTGCAGTATAGTCTTGAGATTGCATGTAAAGGAGCCTCTATCTTTTGCAGATACATTTTCACATATCTATAGATGAAATGATAGTTTGAGTTCTCTTTCAAAATAATTCGAAGGAGGAGTGTTTGTGGATGTGGAAGGAATCAAATTGGCATGAGTTAGTAATTGTCGATCCCCGTTGATGGATGCATGGGGCTCATTATTCTGTTCTCTCTATTTCTGTCTAAGGTTGGAATTTTTCATAAAACAAAGTTTTCAAAAAACAGTGCCCAAACCCGCAGAGTTCCACCTGCCAAATTCTATTAGCATAACTAATGGCATCTAATGCCACAGGACTTCACACACCTTCCCCTTGTAGCATCCCACAAAATGGTGGTGGGCCCTTGACGGTTTGCTCGGGGGAACCTGAGACTCAGAGATGAAGCAATTGCCTGGGGACATGAGTAATTTAGCAGGGGGTGGGGAGGAAGGAATTGAAGCTCAGGTCCTTCTGACCCCGAGTGGTGGGTGTCTTCTGCCCTGCCCCACTGGTGTCCAGCCCTGTGCAGAATGCCGGTGCTGGAGAACAAGGTTGCAAGGAGTGTATGTGCTCTGCAGGTGCACATGCTAATCAGCCCCCTTCCAAATGTGCACACAGCTCTCTGTGTCAGCTGTTCTTTGGACAGCTGAATCTCTAAGGAACCACAACGTAATGCCTGATTCCTACCCTGGGAGTTAGAAAGTAACCCCAGGTTGGAAATGTAAATATTTTCCCCATGGGCAAGAACTGTTTTTAGCTGATTATAAATGGAAAAGACTGGCAGCTGTCAATATTGATGGTTATTCCTTGAAAAATGACTTCAAGGTACTGCTAATCAATTGTCTCTCAGAATGAAGAATGGAGCACACAGCTCTCTGGGAACCTCAACATGTATTTATAAACACATGATTTATTGAACGCACAGGAAAAATGAGCCAGACCTTTGCAATTATGATGAGTTATTCAGAGTAAATACAACAATTATTAGCGTCTATATTGGACTTCAAATTGACAAAATTCCTTTAAAAAATGGCTGTTGCTGCTGTTTTGTGTTTCTGTTATTTAGTGTTCTCATCGCTACACTGAAGCATGCTGCTTGGCACTGAGCTGAAGACTTCACAAGGGCCGGGATTGTTTCTTTCTTACTCGGTAAATAAGTAGCTTTCCACTTGTCTAACAACGCCTGGATGATTTAGGCACTGGCTAAAAACGTTTGCCTTGCCATGTCTTCCTAAAACTGACGTTGGCGTGCAAGGTGCAGGGGAATTTGTGTTTTACTGTGAGGACTGTGGGTTCTTCTTCCTCAGACCCTTTGCTGGGGACTGGGGTGTAGAGGCGTGGCAGGCAGAGTAAGATGACCTCCTGGAACTCATGTCCCTGGAATTCCCTTCCCTCTAGTGTGGACGTGATCCGTGGCTTGCTTTCAGCCACTGAATGTGGCGAAGATTGGAATGTCGTTTCTGGTATTGCCCTATAAAAGATTGTGACATCTGTCTGGTGAGGAGGCTGTCCCTTGTGCGCTGTGTTGAAGAATGCCCCGCTGCCCCCAGGGAGCCAAGGTGGCAGGGCACTGAGGGCAGGGCCCCTGTCTCAGCAGGAAGCTGAGACCCAGTCTGCCAGCAGCGAGGGGCTCCCCAGCTCACCTGTGGCCACTTTTGGAGATTGCTGATTGACCCTTTGTTGCAGTAAGCCCTGGAACAATGATTTCAGAATCACAGCTTCCACTCCCCACAGCGGTTGGATACCCTCCACTACTCTCCCATTCCGCGCCAGGATTGGCTGTATTCATCCTGAACCATGGAAGGTGAGGGTGGAAGAATCACAAGACCTCACGCAGGAGCCTACTCCTGATTCCAGGACTCATTTCTTAATTTATAACCCGGGAATTTTTAAAAACCAGAATAAACGAGTACTGTTTCACTGTTGCATCAAAAGACGCAGAAGAAACTGTTTGTCATGAGGTCAGTGTCATGCCTCCTGTCCCAGGAGCAGACTCACAGTGAAGCCTCCAAAGTATCATGAGCTTACGGTGAAGCTGAGAGCACAGTCCTCCACATCAAGGCACCGCAGACCTGTGAACATGAGGCCAACCAAGAGGCAAACGGGCTGTTCACGGAGAGCTGCAGACACATCACACACTCTCTGAATTGACTTACCCAATGTACGTAGACGTGGGATGCTCTGCGTGGTGTCATCCTTGCCCACAGAGGGCACGGAGGTAAAGGTCCTTCTGGGCAGTTGGCGTCCTCCCTGGGACGGTGCCCTCCACACCTGACATTCAGTCTTTCATTTGATGCACTTATTGGGCACCAGCTGCATGCCATATGTGACATAGATGCTGAGAGGAAATCAGTGAACAGATCATTTCCTCCCTTCCTAAGAGGGGACGGCGGCTGAACTTGTTCTGCTCCAGGATGCAGAGGGCTTCCATCCTGTAAATTCACTCCACACATTCTAGTACTCACCGCACTAGACGCCTTTACCACAATTAACGATGTTGGCCATTCCTCCTTTTCCAAACACCTGTCCCCTTGGAACTGTGAGAATGAAATGACCCATGTGGGAATCCAGTGGCCAATATGGAGAAGTTTTTGCAAGTTAGTGGGAATACAGATCAGGAACAGGCTATGGTCTGATTTGTTCTTGGTTAAGACACTCTGGCTTCAGTGTGGGGCTCATGAGAGAGAGAGGAGGTCCTTCTGACTGACTTCCAGATGGGAGACATGGGAAGTTCTCCTCACTGTCTTCTGGATGAGAGAGTGGTGGTTCTCCAGACCGACTTCCGGATGAGAGAGAGGGGAGGTTCTCCTGACTGACTTCTGGACAAGAGAGGAGCGTTCTCATGTACGAGAGAGAGGGTAGTTCCTGCTGACTGAGTTTTGGACGGGAGAGGGGAGATTCTGCTTGACTGAGTTCTGGACGAGAGAGTGGAGGTTCTCCTGACTGATTTCCTGGCTAGAGAGAGGAGAGGTTCTCCTGACTGTCTTCTGGACCAGAGAGTCGAAAATCTCCACACCGACTTCCAGATGAGAAGGGGAGGTTCTCCTGATGGACATATGGATGAGAGAGGGGAGGTTCTCCTGTCTTACTTTTGGACGAGAGAGAGGGGAGATTCTCCTGACTGACTTCTGGATGAGAGAGTGGAGGTTTTCCTGACCGACTTCCTGATGAGAGAGAGGGGAGGTTCTCTTGATTGACTTCTGGAAGAGGTAGTGGGGGTTCTGCTGACCGACTTCCGGATGGGAGAGTGGGGAAGTTCTGACTGACTTCTGGAGGAGAGAGGGGAGGTTCTCTTGACTGAATATTGGAGAAGAGAAAGTTAGGTTTTTCGGACTGACTTCTGGACCAGAGAGTAGATGTTCTTGAAGGAGAGACAGGGGAGGTTCTCCTGACTGGCTTCTGGGAGAGAGAGGGGAGGTTCTGCTGATCTACTCCTGGACGAGAGATAGAGGATGTTCTCCTGACTGATTTCTGGACCAGAGAGTGGAGATACTCTTGACAGAGAGAGAGAGGGGAGATTATCCTGACTGACTACCAGGGAAGAGAGAGGGGAGTTTCTCCTGACTGATTTCTGGACCAGACAGGGGAGGTTCTGCTGATCAACCTCAGGACGAGAGAGAGGAGCGGTTCTCTTGACTGATTTCTTGATCAGAGAGTGGAGGTTCTCTTGAAGGACAGAGAGGGGAGATTATCCTGACTGACTTCCAGGAGACAAAGAGCAGACTTTGTCCTGACTGATTTCTGGACCAGAAAGGGGAGGTTTTCTTGTCTTTCTTCTGGATGAGAGACTGGAGAGCTTCTCCTGACTGACTTCTGGACCAGAGAGTGGAGGTTGTTGAATGAGAGAGACGGGGGAGGTTCTTGAAAGAGAAAGATGGGAGGTTCTCCTGAATGAGATTCAGATGAGAGAGAGGAGAGGTTCTCCTGACTGACTTCTGTATGAGAGAGGGGAGGTTCTCCTAACTGACTTCTGGACGAGAGACGGGAGGTTCTCCTGACTGACTTCTGGACGGGAGAAGGGAAGTTCTCCTGAGTGACTTTTGGGTGAGAGACTGGAGTTTCTCCTGACTGACTTCCGGACCAGAGAGTGGACGATCTTGATTGAGTGAGAGAGATGGGAGTTTCTGTTGACTGACATCTGGACAAGAGAGTGGAAGTTCTCATGAATGACAGAGAAGGGAGGTTTTGCTGACTGACTTCTGGACAACAGAGAGGAGAAGTTCTCATGACTGACTTCTGGACCAGAGAGGGGAGGTTCTTGAACAAGAGAGAGGGGAGGTTTTCCTGACTGGCTTCTGGATGAGAGAGAGGGGAGGTTCTCCTGGCTGACATCTGGACCAGAGAGGGGATGTTCTCCTGACTGACTTTTGGATGAGAAAGAGAGAATGTTTTCCTGAGTGAATTCTGGACCAGAGATGGAGGTTCTCTTGAAGGAGAGAGAGGGGAGATCACCCTGACTGACGTCTAGATGAGAGAAGAGGGGAGGTTCTCCTGGCTGACTTCTGCACCAGAGATGGAGTTCTGCTTACCGACTTCCGGACGAGAGAGAGGGGAGGTTCTCCTGACTGACTTCTGGACCAGAGAGTGGACGTTCTGCTGACAGACGTCCAGATGAGAGAGTGGAGGTTCTCTTGACTGATTTCTGGACAACAGAGGGGAGGTTCTTCTGACTGACTTTTGGACGAGAGAGATGGGAAGTTTACCTGACTGACTTCTGAACCATAGAGTGGAGGTTCTTGAATGAAAGACAGCGGAGGTTCTCCTGACTGACTTCTGGATGAGATAGGGGAGGTTCTCCTGACTGACTTCTGGATGAGATAGGGGAGGTTCTCCTGTCTAAATTCTGGACCAGAGAGTGGAGGTTCTCCTGACTGACTTCTGGATGGGAGAGAGGGGAGGTTCTGTTGAGTGACTTCTGGACCAGAGAGGGGAGGTTGTTGAAGAGAGAGAGGAGACATTCTTCTGAATGACTTCCGGATGAGAGAGCTGAGGTTCTCCTGACAGAATTCTGGACCAGAGAGTGGAGGTTCTCTTGATGGAAAGAGAGGGGCTATTCTCCTGACTGACTTCAGGCAAGAGAGAGGGGAGGTACTCCTGACTGATTTCCGGAGCAGTCAGGGGAGGTTTCCCTGTCTTAACTTTGAACGAGAGAGAAGGGAGGTTCTCCACACTGAATTCTGTACCAGAGAGGGGAGGTTCTTGAGCAAGAGAGAGTGTAAGTAGTCCTGAATGACTTCCGGAGAGAGAGAGGTGAGATTCTCCTGACTGACTTCTGGACGAGAGAGGGGAGCTTCTCCTGACCGACTTCTGGATGTGACAGAGGGGAGGTGGTCCTGAATGACTTCTGGATGAGAGAGGGGAGTTTCTCCTGACTGATTTTGGATGAGAGCGAGGGGAGATTTTCCTTACTGACTTCTGGACCAGAGAGAGGAGTTTCTTGAACAAGAGAGAGGGGAGGTTCTCTGAATGAATTCTGGATGAGACAGAGGGGAGGTTCTCCTGACTGACTTCTGGATCAGAGAGGGGAGGTTCTGCTGACCGACTTCTGGATGAGAGAGGGGAGGTTCTCTTGCACGATAGAGAGGGGAGGTTCTCATGACTGATTTTCAGGCGAGAGAGAGGGGAGGTTCTCTTGGCTGATTTCTGGACCAGACACGGGAGGTTTTCCTGTCTAACTTCTGGACAAGAGAGAGGGTAGGTCTCCTGATTGATTTCTGGATCAGAGAGGGGAGGTTCTCCTGACTGACTTCCAGATGAGAGAGGGGAGGTTCTCCTGACTGACTTCTGAATGAGAGACAGGGGAGGTTTCCCTGAATGACTTCTGGACCAGAGAGGGGAGGTTCTTGAACGAGAGAGAGGGGAAGTTCTCCTGAATGACTTTCAGACGAGAGAGAGGGGAGTTTCCCCCGACTGACTTCCAGATAAGAGACAGCGGAGGTTCTTCTGTCTGACTTCCAGACCAGAGAGTGGAGGTTCTCCTGACTGACGTTGGATGAGAGAGAGGGGAGATTTTCCTGACTGACTTCGAGGTGAGAGAGAGGGGAAGTTCTCCTGACTGATTTCCAGACCAGACAGAGAGTTTCTCCTGTCTTACTTCTGGATGAGGGAGAAGGGAGGTTCTCCTGAATGACTTCTGGACCAGAGAGGGAAGGTTCTTGAATGAGAGAGAGGGGAGGCTCTCCTGAATGACCTCCAGACGAGAGAGAGGGGAGGTTCTCCTGACTGACTTCTGGATGAGAGAGGGGAGGTTCTCCTGAGTGGCTTCTGGAAGAGAGACTGGAGCTTCTCCTAACTGACTTCTGGACCAGAGAGCGGATGTTCTGCTGACCAACTTCCAGATGAGAGAGAGGGGAGGTTCTCCTGATTGACTTCTGGATGAGAGAGGGGAGGTACTCCTGACTGAATTCTGGATCAGAGAGTGGAGGTTCTCTTGCAGGAGAGAGAGGGGAGATTCTCCTGACTGACATCCAGGAGAGAGAGAGGGGAGGTTCTCCTGACTGATTTCTTGACCAGACAGGGGAGGTTCTCCTGTCTTACTTCTGGATGAGAGAGTGGGGAGTTTCTCCTGACTGAGTTCTGGACCAGAGAGGGGAGGTTCTCCTGCCTGACTTCCGGAGTTGAAACCAGGCAGGAGCTCAGCATGGCTATGTCAGCTCGAGGAAGCATCTTTACATTTGAAGGTGCTTGGGAAATGATGGCAACAGGGAAGTGCCAACTACCTCTTCTCAGGTGTAACAACAGTGGTTGTAGTATTTGCTCATTTCACCTACAGGTTGACTTCACTGATAGCAGATTCAAACAAATTGTGCCCAGCCAGCTCCAGGGGGCTTGTGTGAGCAGGACTCTGTCAGGATGGTCAGCAGGTGTGAGCAGCTGACCCACTGGGATGGTCAGCAGTTCTGAGCAGGTGCCCTGACAGGATGGTCAGCAGGTAGCATGTTGCAAGGGCCTGGCAAGGACAGTGTAGGTGAGCAGTGTTCCGGGGATTATTGCTGGGGTCCTGTCTTTCAAATGGGATGGATGTTGCAACTGCTCACAGACACACTCCAAGGGGAATTACAGGGGATTTGGAAAAAGTTGTAGGGACTAGCAGTCCCAGAGGGTCTCAGGGCCTGAGTGGACGGTCTGTCAGCCCAGGTCATGTGTCAATGCTTTCAGGAGGTCAGTACTTACCTGGGACACCCTGGTCCTGTGTTTAGAGGATGGGACAAGGGCACAGTGGGAGATGCGAGCTGCAGATCAGAGGAGGGGGCTGGACTGGAGAAAATCATGTGAGAATCACACATTCCTGTGTGGCTGAGGCCAGGGCCTGGGTGAGGTTCCAGAGCAACAGTGAGGACGTCACCCATGAGGGAGTGAGGCCCACCATCTCTCTGTCTCTCACTCCACTCTTCTCTCTGTCTCTGTCTCCCCCATGTCTCTCCATGTCTCTGTCTTCTGTCTGTCTCTCTCTCTCTTTTGTCTCCCTCTGTCTCTCCTCTCTCTCCCCTTTTCTGTCTCTTTTGAATGCCATGGCTGCCAGCTGGGTAGAAGAGACTATGCCTTACCAGCAGGCTGAGGAGCAGCGGGAAGGACACTGGAGACTATAGCCAAGGGAGGAGTGTTTCTGGAACGAAGTCAGCTCTGGGAGGTCCAGCAAGGGAATGGAGGATGGCGGTTGGGTGTGGGCGGGTGGAGGCCTCAGGAGACCCTGGGGAGGTTCCTGGGCCAGCCGAGGGGTAGGAGCAGCGTGGAGTGGACGCAGCAGTGGATGCGCCTGAGAAGCTGGTCTGGCGCCCTCAGATGCCTCCAGAGTCTGTAGCTGGGGGAGCACTCGAGAGAAGTGGGAGGAGTTTTCAAAGGGAAGTACTGAAGCTGCCTACAGGTTGATGCAGCCAAGAGGGGAGTTTAAATGTGAAAGAGAGAGAGACAGAGACAGAGACAGAGACAGAGACAGAGACAGAGAGAAGGGAAACAACAGAGTAACGACCTCTGAATGTCACTCTCCCACTAAGAAAAGATGGCCGAAATGGTCAGAAGAAGCTTTTCCACAACTCTAGAAATTAATCAAAGTCTTCCAGGAACATAAGTTTTTCTGTGTTCTAGTTTTTCATTGTTGTTTCGAGGAAAAACAGTTGAATTTTGTTAAGAACGGTGAGATTTCTGACTTTCCCCATATCGCTCCTGCTCTGCAACTCTGGATGACCTTGAGCACCAGCAGTGCCACCCAAGGGGTGAACAGAGCTGCGGCTCTCGGAAACCTCCTCCTCAGAGCACTGCCCTCACTATACGTGTCCTGCAGTTGCTTGGATGCCTCTGTCTACGAGGCTGTCGGTTTGCCTTGACTGGAGCTCACCTGGGGTGAAGTCAAGGCGGGGCAGGTGACAGACAGAGAGCCGGCCACTCAGTGACGGAGCACAAGAGCATTTCAGGTGGAGGGTACAGGTGCAGGTCCTGAGGCTGGAGTGAAGCTGGTTGGGAGCCCAGAAGGAAGATCGGGGGTGGGGCAGGTGGGGGAGTGCCAGAGAGGAGGACTGGGGACCCTGGATCTCACCCCAGGGGCACTGACGAATTCTGGCTGCGTTTTGAGTTTGGGAAACCGCTCTGAGGTGGGGTGTTACTTTGTCTTTGAGCCACGATCCCGCTGGCCTGTGAGCGATGTGGGAATAGAGACTGCCTCTTACATCCTCAGGACAGAATCCTGCCATCTGTCACAGGTCCTGTCGTAGGGGCAATTGGGGAAAGAAAGAAGGAAGGAAGGAAGGAAGGAAAGCTAGCCGGGTGGCCGGAGCTCACGCTGTTGCGCCTCTGCCCTTAGCATGCTGGAGGGGGTGCTCTGATTTGGGATTTGAGGCCTTTCCTGTTTAGTTTAGCATCTGTGCCTGTTGGGCCTGACATGCTTCTAAATTCAGTACCCTCTTCCTCTCATATTTTATGCCAAGTTTCTTTACCTTGGAAATTCTAGATCCTTTCTTCTGGGAAAAAAATTGCATGTTTTTGATGCCATAAAATATAATTTACTGGGAGTTACAGATAGCTTTTCCATTTAATCATTATTCATTTGTTCAATTTTACATTTCTTCTATCAATTTTATACCACTGCGTTTCTCTTGGTTGTTAATTAGAGCCAGTCTGTATTCCAGGCATTCCTGGAGTCAGAACACACAGGTTCGTTGTTTGCAAAGGGGAAGGGGAGTTGCCAGCCTGTGCCTGCCCCCAGTATGCCCCAGTATGCACAGTATACTCTGCGTTTGCACATTCTCAGAAGGCACCATATGTCCCCATATCTGGCTGGAGAAGCCGTTGGTGGCAGTGATGGTCCTCACCTGGTGATGATCTCTTTACTGCGTCTGTTAAATAATGTAGTCACTTTTATTAATTCTCAGTACATCTATCAGGAGAAAATACCTGAACAGGCATATGATTGACTTTAAGAAAAAAAATAATGTTTATTTATTTTTAGAGAGAAAAAGAGAGAGACAGAGCGTAAGTGGGTGGGGGCGCTAAAAGGGAAACACGGAATAGAAGCAGGCCCCAGGCTCTGAGCTGTCAGCACAGAGCCTGACACGAGGCTCAAACCCACAAACTGTGAGATCATGAATTGAGCTGAAGTCAGACACTTAATCAAGCGAGTCACCCAGGCGCCCCCATATGGTTGACTTTTTAATGGTTGCAAAATTCCTTTTTTTTTTTTTTTATGAAATTTATTGTCAAATTGGTTTCCATGCAACACCCAGTGCTCATCCCAACAGGTGGTCTCCTCAATGCCCAGCACCTACCTTCCTCTCGCCCCCACCCCCATCAACCCTCAGTTTATTCTAAGTTTTTAAGAGTCTCTTATGGTTTGGTTCTCTCCCTCTTTTTTTATTATTATTTTTTTTTTCCTTCTCCTCCCCCATGGTCTTCTGTTAAGTTTCTCTGGATCCACATATGAGTGAAAACATATGATATCTGTCTTTCTCTGCCTGACTTATTTCACTTAACACAATACCCTCCAGTTCCATCCACGTTGCTACAAAAGGCCAGCTTTCTCATTGCCAAGTAGTAATCCATTGTGTATATAAACCACAATGTCTTTATCCATTCATCAGTCAATGGACATTTAGGCTCTTTCCATAATTAGGCTGTTGTTGAAAGTGCTGCTATAAACATTGGGATACAAGTGTCCCTATGCATCAGCACTCCTGTATCCCTTGGGTAAATTCCTAGTAGTGCTCTTGCTAGGTTGTAGGGTAGTTCTATTTTTGTTTTTTTGAGGAACCTCCACACTGTTTTCCAGAGCGGCTGCACCAGTTTGCATTCCCACCAGCAGTGTGAGAGGGTTCCTGTTTCTCCACATCCTCGCCAGCATCTAGAGTCTCCTGATTTGTTCATTTTAGCCACTTTGACCAGCGTGAGGTGATATATCAGTGTAGTTTTGATTTGTACTTCCCTGATGAGGAGTGATGCGGAGCATCTTTTCATGTGCCTGTTGGCCATCTGGATGTCTTCTTTCGGAAAGTGTCTATTCATGTCTTCTGCCCATTTCTTCACTGGATTATTTGTTATTTGGGTGTGGAGTTTGGTGAGTTCTTCACAGATTTTGGATACTAGCCCTTTGTCTGATGTGTCATTTGCAAATATCTTTTCCCATTCTGTCGATTGCCTTTTAGTTCTGTTGATTGTTTCCTTCGCAGTGCAGAAGCTTTTTATCTTGATGAGGTCCCAATAGTTCATTTTTGCTTTTAATCCCCTCGCTTTTGGAGATGTGTCAAGTAAGAAATTGCTGCAGCTGAGGTCAGAGAGGTTTTCTCCTGCTTTCTCCTCTAGGGATTGACGGTTTCCTGTCTCACATTCGGGTCCTTTATCCATTTTGAGTTTATTTTTGTGAATGGTGTAAGAAAATGGCCTAGTTTCATTCTTTTGCATGTTGCTGTCCAGTTCTCCCAGCACCCTTTGTTAAAGAGACTATCTTTTTTCCATTGGATATTCTTTCCTGCTTTGTCACAGATTACTTGGCCGTACTTGTGCGGGTCCAATTCTGGAGTCTGTATTCTATTCCATTGGTCTATGTGTCTGTTTTTGTGCCAATACTATGCTGTCTTGACGATTACAACTTTGTAGTAAAGGCCAAAGTCTGGCATTGTGATGCCTCCTGCTTTGGTCTCGTTCTTCAATATTACTTTGGCTATTTGAAGTCTTTTGTGGTTCCATATACATTTTAGGATTGATTGTTCTAGCTTCTAGAAGAATGCTGGTGCAATTTTGATTGGGATTGCGTTGAACGTGTAGATTGATTTGGGTAGTATTGACATTTTAGCAGTACTTATTCTTCCAATCCATGAGCATGGAATGTTTTTCCATTTGTTTTTATTTTTCTTTCAATTTCCTTCATAAGCTTTCTATAGTTTTTAGTGTACAGATCCTTTACATCTTTGGTTAGGCTTATTCCTAAGTATTTTATGATTCTTGATGATGACTGAAAAATTCCTGGTGTCACATGAAAGATTCTGGACGCATGCACATTATGCCTGATTTTCTGTTAACTACCAAACCTAGTTCCAATCCCCTCCTGGGGGACCTTTACTACGTGGCTGTGTATTTAAGAAAAGGGGACAGTTCACAGAGCAGGCACAGAGCTGCAATGCATACTTAATGGCTTGTTCCAAGGAGTAAATTAAGCCTGGAACTGTCACTGTATTAAACTTAGCAGAGCAGGACCTGAGCATTAAGGAGAGACATTTCTGAGAGAGAGGGTTCATTCTTTCACATTGACTCAATAGTAAAATAAAGTGAACTCTGACAATGTGATTTAGCAAAGACTCTAAAACATAGCATGTTGGAGTGGCTGTGTATCAAAAGTTATTTTTCTGTTCTATTAGCTTTAATGAATAGCTTAGATCACCAAGTATATTCACAGAGCTATGGCCCAGTACATTTTTGATAAGGAGAAAAAAAGTACCCTGGGTTTTGGTGTAATGTTATATATGCCAACGTTGCGTGCTCAGTGTCCTGTGTGTGCAGAAGTGCCTGTCCCCATGCACAGTGTCCGTGTTTGTTTACACACAGGGGCACGTGAAGATTTTACCTGTGGGGCTTCGACTGAATCAGGATAGGTTTGATAATAAAAAGCTTTATTGTGTTTTTCATCTTAAATACATAGAAGCGCACAAAACCCTTTCTTGGAAATTCACTGAAGGGAGACACGTCATCAAATTAGTCCCCACAAGGCCAGCTGTGAGGTGAAGTGATGAATCTATCTCCGATGAGTCACTGCTCTGTGAAAATGCCTCAGATTATTTAGCCCATGGCCTTGAAAGGACTAACTGTCTCCCAATGCATAGTTTCAAGCAGAGTTCAAACCACCCATTCCTTATTTTCAGAGTTCAGGTGAGAAGTTTCCACTTGCCTTCTGGGCTGAGTCTCTTCTCCCCCTTTCCAGCAGTGTCTTCAGCTGCTGGGCGGGGAAGACAGTCTGTCTTCCCCCGAGGCTGGGTCGGCCAGTGTCTCCCCTGCTATAGGACCCCATTCTGTACCGGGAACCCGTCACCTGGGTGGAGAATCCTGGACAGGAATACTCTCCGTGGGGGTTGTGGTAAAGCCCTCTACCCCACCCCCCGCAGGCTTCTTCCTTGTGTGGGTCAGCGTGCCTCAGCTGGGACCGCAGCTTTGCTGACACCACGGTCACTGGAGGCGCCTCCGCCACCACCCCTCTGGCCTTTCTTCAAGCTTCCCACCCCTCAGGACTTTTGCTCTGACTGCACCTTTAGCTGGAACACCCAAGCCTGGTTGCCTTGTCCACATTCCTCTAAGATTTTTTTATCTTCTGAATCTATGACCATTCATTCATTCATTCATTCATTCATTCATTCATTCATTCATTCATATACTTATAACGTTTATTTTTGAGAGGGAGAGAGAGAGAGAGAGAGAGAGAGAGAGCGAGCGAGCACCGGCAGGGAGGGGCGGAGAGAGAGGGAGACACAGAATTGGAAGCAAGCTCCAGGCTCTGAGCTGACAGCACACAGCCTGATGCGGGGCTCAAACTCAGAAACCATGAGATTATGAACTAACATGAAGTCAGACAACTGATTGAGCCACCCAGGTACCCCAACACATATTTTTTAAAGTTTATTTATTTTGAGAGAGAGGGAGAGAGCAAGAGTGAGCAATCAGAGTGCACATGAGTGGGGATGAGGCAGAGAAGGGGAACCCCAAGCAGGCTCCACGCTGCCAGTGCAGAGCCCCACACAGAGCTCAAACCCATGAACCGTGAGATCACAACCTGAGCCAATATCAAGAGCAGACTCCCAACTGACTGAGCCACCCAGACATCCCACGTCCAACCCATTTTTTTGATGACTTCCTCTGGATGGCAGGCACCAGGTATAGGTGTGTCTCTGAGTGAGCAATATGGGGGGATCATGTTCTAAGCAGGGGAGACAGTATACGTTTCATGGACGAGGACATGCATCACACACAATCTGTCCTGTGCTAGGCACAAGCCAGGCATCACATGTGTTCAGGGGCCCTCATTCGGGCTGTCATAGGCATTTGTCATGGTGTGCACCACGCTGTATGAGAAAAGACCTTTTCCACTCCACTGTAAGTTCTGCAGGGCAGAGCCATGCTGTTTTGATCTTTTTATACATAGCGTGGTGCCGTCTTCGCGGCTTCTAGAAAATACTTTCTGTAATCCATCACACAAATATTTACTGAGCTCCTGCTGTGCAGCTTGCCTCATTAGGTACCAGAGATGGAGATAGATGAGGCTGCCACCCCCTGGGGAACGAGGGGAGGAAAGGAGGCTCAGTCAACTAGTGCACCTGGGACCCACCATCTCCAGAGTCTCTGATCAGGCAGGCGTGCCACGGGGTTTGAGAATGTGCATTTGCAGCAATCCCTGGAGCTGCTGCTGCCGGTGCATAGGACACTCTGAGAAGGGGACGTGGAAATTGAGGCCTGGAGGAAAGGAAGGGTGCAGAGTGTTTCAGGGAGGGGCATCGAGGGCAAAGTCCCCGAGGTAGGAACAACCGGATCATAACACCAGGGGCCCTGAGCCTGGCGTCCAGTGAGAGGGGAGGAGGGACGTGACACACAGGGGATTTGGTGTCAGGTAGGTCCCCCAACCTGGGGCCACTGAGCTCAGCAAGGAGCTGATATTTTTGCAACAGCAGTGAGAAAGTGCTGTGGTCTGTTAAGCAGGGAGTGGCATCAGCTGATGTACATGACGACAAACAGTGACTTCAAGCAACACTGTTCTTCCCAGCTCTGGGCTCACCTGTGGTCTCACGGGGCTGAAGTCACGATGCCCACACGCCGCATTCCTCTTGGAGGCTCCCAGGGAGACTCCCACCTCCTGGCCTTTTCCAGCCGCTAGCGGCCCTTGTGGGTTGGAGTCTGCCTGCTCGGTGGTTAAGACCCATGTCGGTGCACACGCCAGTCTTTCTCTCCTCCCATTCCCACCTTCAGGGCGGACCCACTTTGGTGACCCAGGGTACTCTCCATATCCTGCGGTCCACAGACGAGCCATCTTTGTGGGGAGCACTGTTCTGCCCGCACATCTCGTTTACGTTTAAAGTGAACACTGTGGTTACAGTTCAGAGGTGGCAGCACAAGGGTCCCAAACTGGTCCAGGCATGGGATGGGCGGGCAGGGGTGCCATGAACTGAAGGACGAGGAAGATGAGGGTCAGAGTCAAGTCTGTTCAACCTAGCTCACTTACCAGTATACACACCGGGCTTTAGAAGCACATAAACTTTATTTTTTGAACCAGAAGATGAATCTTGGGCTCTAGTGTCTTAAGGAAATCCATCACTCTGTGGGCTGGCACTGATTGACCTGTGGGACAAAAGGGATCTGCATCAATTCTGGAATGTTTCATAAAGAGAAAAAGATGTTTGAAGACTGTGCTTGAAAGGAAGTGTGGACTTCTGGGATGGGCACAGGCTGACCTGAGTTTGAATCCAAGTTGGGCACTTACTAGTTGAGATATTCCAAGAACTTGGCTGACTTCCCTGACTCCTTCATCTGGAAATATGCCCTGAGAAATCAACTGGTGGGGTTATCTAAGACTGGGCATGCTGTACATAAATGCCTCACAGCTCCTGAGAGTTCATTCTTACACTCTTCTGGTCTCTGTTGAGTTCTAATGAGTTGGAAATCCTTTGTTCTGACATTAGTACTCTGAGGCAACGGCTTTTTCAGGGTGCTATACAAGTACTGATCCAATTGACATGCCCTATGAAGGCTCCTCAAAGCAGCCAATAATTAAAAAATTAAGCTTTGTAAAAAAGTTCAGCATCCTTAAAAATATTTGTATTATTCTCTCTTCTTTATAGGCCAGCAGGTGTTAAGAAAAGTTTTATTAAAAAAAAAAATTAACTGTTTTTTTTATTTTTTGAGAGAGAGAGAGAGAGAGACAGAGAGAGAGAGAGAGAGAGAGAGAGAGAGAGAGAGAGAGAGAGAGACGGTGAGTGGGGAAGGGACAGAGAAAGAGGGAGACACAGAATCTGAAGCAGGCCCTAGGCTCTGAGCTGTCAGCACAGAGCCCAATGTGGGGCTGGAACTCATGGACCATGAGATCATGACCTGAGCCAAAGTCGGACATTCAGCCGACTGAGCCACCCAGGTGCCCCAAGTTTTTCTCTTCTTTTTTTTTAAATGTTTATTTTGAGAGAGAGAGAGAGAGAGAGAGAGAGAGAGACAGAGACAGAGAGAGACAGAGAGAGACAGAGAGAGAGCGCAGTAGAGGTGTAGAGGGAGAGGAAGAGAAAATCCCAAGCAGGTTCCGCATTGTCAGCACAGAGCCCTACGTGGGGCTTGAACCCTGGGATCTCACGAGCCCTGAGATCATGAACTGAGCCAAAATCAAGAGTCAGATGCTTAACTGACTGAGTCACCCAGGTGCCCCCCCGAAAAGTTTTTCTAATGAAGAATGTGGGAATCTCTGTGAAAGTCCAGCAGCCCTCTTTGAGAGGTAGGAAACGTTACGTACAAAAACAATACATCATCTGATGTTTTCCAAACTGCCTTACTTCTCTCCTCCCGTGTTCTCATCTCTGTGTACTCTCCCATCTGGCGATGCGCGCAAGTACTCGTCAAAAGTCAAAGCCATATTAATATGTTTGTTTTCTCAGACGGTTGGCAGTGAGTGAACAATTAGCAGGTCTGATTATGGTTTTAAATTCAGTCCCGCCTCCTAGTTGCCAAGCATGACAGGCTTCATGAGCCGCAGACATTGTGAGTTTATTTTTCATTTGTATTCATGACACTCGTGATCTGAAATGGCCATTTTCATGTGTCCCCACTCCTCTTTGCAACAAATGAGTGGAGTCAGTTGCTTCTGGCCCGAGGTCTCGTTTGTTGTGCCAAATGTGACCCGGATGCCAAGTTCCGTCTCAGTATTGGCCTTTATAGCACATTCGACATAAAGAGACCCTGACGGCCCTTATCTGCGGTCTGGGAAAGGGCCAGCAGTGCAGTACCACGGACAGCTGCCTGAACGAACCTCCTGACACTTTATGTCTGGGGATATAGTGACCACAGGCTGTCCCTCCTACACAATGGTTGCAGGGGACAGCTCCACAGGCTCTACTCAAGCACTGGGGTATTGACGAGATGATTCTTGGTTTTGGCAGGGTTTGGGGCCAAGGAATTTCAAATACCTTTACTTTCATTGTGATTATAATAGATGCAGAATCTTCAGGTTGCTGAGTGTAGCATTTAAAAAAATTAATGTTTATTTATTTTTGAGAGAGAGACAGAGTGCAAGTGGGGGAAGGGCAGAGAGAGAGGGAGACACAGAATCTGAAGCAGGCTCCAGCCTCCCAGCTGTCAGCGCAGAGCCAGATGTGGGGCTCCAACTCACAAACCGTGAGATGGTGACCTGAGCCGAAGTTGGACGCTTAACTGACTGAGCTCCCCAGGCGCCCTAGTGTGGCATTTTTAACCACTATTTTAAAATATTATAAAGGTAATATATACAATATATGACTTTTACAAAGTCAAATGTAGAGAAGAAGGTAGAAGATCGATGCTACACACAGGTGTGGTTTCTACCGTTCTAAGTAGGATCTCAAAGATGGGGAGGATGTAGAAGCCTAAGTTAGGGTTCTCTCTACCCCTTCCACTGTGTGCTCGTTTTCTACAGTTGACCTTCCACTGTATACTCATTTTCTACACTTGATCTTAGCCAAAAGGCTGATAAGCAATGTAAGTTTATTTTCTAGAACTGGTATTTTTATCTGTTAGCTACTTTATTTCTTATGTACCTTTATAGAAATAAGTACGCATTTACCACAATGCCATCTATATAATACATCTCTATGGTACTTATAAGGCATCTCCATATGTATACATATGCACATTTGAGAAGCCTGATTTAGATGAACGTTTCCCATTCTAAATGCACCTTTTTCCTTATCTGATCTTGAATATTTCATATGTACAGAAGAGTACATATACTGGGTGCATTCCTTAAAGAATGGCAATGAGTGGATTCTCTACCCTACTCAGGTAACACAAGGAAGCCCATGAACACCCATCAACTGTACCCCTTCTCCTGTTACCCCAAATGCTATAATTATTTCTTTCCTTTTCTTATAATTCATCACATATGCATACATCTCCCCCCAAAAAACTCAATATTTTCTTTTACACACATGGAATCCTCTGTTGTTCTGCAGTTTTCTTTTTTGGGGGTAGAATATTTTTGTGAAATTAATCTAGATTGATGGATAAAGGCAGATATTTTGATTGGAGATAATATGGGCCAATCAGGGGCAATCGAGGATGCTGACCGGGACACTGAGAATAAACACATTCCTGAGGTTCCCATGGATGATTCTTCAACGCATCTGGTTGGACCAGAACCCCATGCTGTCCCCACACAGCACCACCCCTCTGGCCTGGGCCACCAACATCACTCCTGCCTGGGTTATGACAGCCAGCCATCCTCACTGCGCCCCCTGTACCCTAGTTCATGTCCCATCAGCCTGCCGAGCAGCGAGGGCCACATTGTATCTCAGCACAGAGCCCGTCCGTGGACTCTCATGTCACCCCAAGCAGAAGTCAGGGTCCCTACAATCCTCTCCATGTACTGCCCATGAGTCTCTTCGACCTCTGCACCATACCCCTCCCTGCCCTGCAGCCTCCAGGTGCCCCCGACACTCCTCCCCAGCCAGCTTCCTGCCAGCTCACTAGTCTCTTCTAAAATGTAAAATGGGGCACCTACTCCAGGAAGAGCTTCATGCACCCAGGCTTACATCGAAGAAGAGAGAAGAGAGGTAGGCGACAGAGAGCAAGGGCAGGGGGGGCACAACTTTCTTTCCCATTGCAGTTGTTTCTTCCAGGGAGGGGATAGCCCTTTCTTAACATTAACATCCATGACTGTGTTCCGTCCTGAGAAACATTCACCACAACCTATTGTGTGAACGAACACATCCATCACCTCCCTCACATAGCATTGTCTTTATGGGGATGCTTACGGTCTACTCTGTTAACAAGTGTCAAGTATAGGATATGGTATTGTTAACTGCAGTCGACCCCAGAACTTACTCCTCTGCACCCTTTGTCCGGCCTCTCCCCATCGCCCTCACCCTGGTCCCTTGTATCCACCAGTCAATCTCTGTTTCTGTGATAATATGTGTGCACAGCGGTTGGGATGCATAGGGAACCACCTGTGTCTGTTGAATGAATGGGCATCTCCAGATATATAATATTTCTTTGTATATGACACATGTAATATTCCATTATGCACAATGGAATCTTGCAGAGCCATAACAGGGAAGGAAATCCTGCCGTGTGTGACCACATGGATGAACCTGGAGGCATTATGATCAGTGAAATAAGCCAGAAAAAGAAAGATGGATACTGCATGGTATCACCTACATGTGGATTCTTAAAAAGAAGGAAGAGTAGGAGGAGGAGAGGTCCTTGAGCATCAGGGACTCAAATCCCTGTAGCTCGGGAGCAGCCATCCCCATGTCTGGCATCATTTGTCGTCCTGGATGGACTCCGAGGGTGAGTTGGGGAACACGATGTTGTGAGCAAGTGTGGGGTGGCAGGGGGACAGTCCGTGGGTAGCAGGAGCACCCTGAGGCTTGCAGAGTGAGAGGACACAGCTAGCGGTGCTGTCACTGTGACAGACGCATTCCCTCCGGGGCAGGGAAACCCTGAGTTAGCACCAGAACGAACTGGAAAGAGTGCGGAGCCATGGCATGGCAGGTTTCTCAAATACCCGTGAGATGGCCTAATTTCCCACGTTCATTTTGTGGAATATTAACTTACCGGACAGACGAACAAAGTGTCCGTTGTTCCCACCTAAGAGGCTCAGACCCTGGGAATCTGCCTGACGAGGAGATAACAGTCTGAGTCCCCAATGGGGGTGAGCATCACACCGCTTGCTCAGGCTGGGGTGTAAACTCATTCCAGGTAAGTAAACACATGACCTCTCACCAGGGTGGCCACATGCTCTCCTCGTGTTGAATCTGCCCCATTGTTGCCCAAATCTCCTAGTCGCACCTGAGATGGGAGAAGGTTCTATGCTTCGGGCATACCCTGGTTCTGTGCAGCCTTCCTCTGGTGATTAAAAAAGAAGCTTCTTTTCTAAAGTGTGGGAAGTGGGTAAAGAAGGGGTGTTGTGATTGAACCTGAATGTGGCTTAATTAAGCTGAATCTCTGTGCAGCCCTACAGCCCGTCGGACGCTCCAAACAGGATTCCCTTCAGATCTCAAGAGGCTGAAGCTCCTTGGGTAGGAGTGGAAGCCAAGTCCGGAAGCCAGCTGGCCCTTCATGCTGCTTCTTCATTAACTTTGATGAAATCCCTGGCACATCGAGAAATGGGTTGGGAGGGCTTCAGTGGAAGACAGCCCCTGAGAAATCAGTCTCCGATTTTCTCTCCCAGTTTGTCAGTTTGTTAATATTACAGTGGCCAAAATAGACCCAAAGTGAAAGTGTGTGTGTGTGTGTGTGTGTGTGTGTGTGTGTGTGTGTGTGTGTGTGACCAGCAGGAGCATGTAGTGTGAAGTGCTCCCACCTTGCCAGGAGTGCTCTCCACACACATTTGGGGCATCATTGACAGCCCCCACTCCGGGCAGCCTCCTGAGGGAGAGGGGTCTTCCCTCCGTGTGGGGGCTCTCCGGGAGGCCCCTTCACCAGTGGTTATGCAGGGGATGGTCTGGCTTCCCCGGTGGAGCCATCACTCAAGACTCCCTTCTTTTGTACACAGAGTCTCCTTATGACTTTCATTCCTAGCTTTGGGGTATTTCTTAAGAAGCTGGAAGGAACAAAGTAAATTCAAATTCTCTGTCATATCTAAACATAAGGCCTGGGCATTCTTGTTTTTCCTCCACCATATTGTTGAATTGGGGGAATTTTTAAACCGACGTCAACCTGATCATCTTCTGCAAGATACCAAGAGTTTTCTGATTTTTCTCCGCAATAGTTTCTCTACTTTTTCGTGAACACATACGTTTACACACTATATACGCACAGCACCCCCCACACAAGCGCATGCACCACCTCTTCTAATATTTGTACTGTTTCCTATTTAGCAGAATATTCCCTTCTTAGAATACGCTCTGAAAATTATTCACACCAAAAACCCTGCAGCTTTTTAAAAGATGTATTTCATTTTTCTCCTTGTGTCGCACAGAATTCATCAAGGTTCTGATGATTGCTCTGCAGGAGTTATTTCAAAAAGAAAAATACCCCCAAATCAGTAAGTTTACAGGGAGACTTTTGATTACAGGAGCTGATGACTATTGTTTCTAAAATAGAAGATGTAAAGGGTGACAAAAATCAATGACACCGCCATTAGGTTGGAGCTAAATTTATCCAGGTTTTACATTTGTGAGGTTCTTACCCCCTTCTCTGCAAATACTCACCACGTTCTGTCTTGTGAGTGTGTACACTTGGATATTTCTAACTTATCCTGGTGATTTGGGGAAGAATTTGAAAGAATCAATGCCCAGAGATCTACTCAACAATATTACTGAGGAGCTGATCAGTGCAAGGCTTGACCCTGGGCCACAAAGGATTTGACACAGGGCTCTTTCCAATGGATTTTCTTTTTGAGAGAAGAGACAGACATTAAGCCCACAGGTACCAGCGTGCATACATAATCCCAGGATTGATAAGAAATACACGTTGGCACCTAAATATGGGAGTCATATTATGGGAAGAGGCCCCAAGGAACAGACGGAGGGCACACCTTGAGTTATTTAGGGCGTGTAGTCTTACCTAGGAATGTGGTTGCAGAGAGAGAAAACTAATCTGCATTTTGAAAAACTCTCTTTACCCCAAATACTGTTCCCTCATGTCAATTTCCAGGACGGCGTGGAGAGCTCAGGTTTCAGGGTTCTTAAAATGTGTGCTGTTGCACACCATTATGAGAAGGCAGGGCCTTCCTTTGCACAACATTCTACAAGTGTGTCTCTACTTTGCAAAACTCACATGTCCCCAGTGTCAGGGGCTGTCAGCGGGGTGTGACTCTGCCCCTGCCCCTGCCCCAGGGGATGTGTGACAATGTCTGGAGACACTTTCTGGTGGTCATAACTGGACGGGAGGTGGTCCTGGCATCTAGTGGGTAAAGACCAGGGATGCTGATAACCACCCTGTAGTGCCCAGAATGGTGATAGTCTCCCCCTGCCCTGCCCCCAAAACCCAGGACAGAGAATCATCTGGTGTGAAATCTCAGTGACCCTTCTTCTCTTGTGTCCCTCACTGGACGGCAAGATCCTCGTGGACAGCACAGCAGGTACCATGGAAGTGGCCAATCACACGTCTGCAGGTTCTGTGGGAGCCGCTGGGCAGCTCCAGCTTCTGTCCTGCTGCCCACCAACTGTGCATGCATCCCGAAAGCTTAAACTCTCACCCCTCCCTTTCCTCCTTGAGAAAATAGCAATGCCTGTGTGGCCACAGGAGCTGAAAGTAACTCCTGGGTGGGCTCCTAGTAAGTGCTCAGTAAATACTGCTGGTCATTGCTAACCCTGGAGGAAGTTCACAGCTTCCAAAGCCTTATCTTAAGCTTTGTCCTTCTCCCTTTGAAAAGCCAAAGAAAAGGAGCACATGCCCCCACATTGCAGTTGAAGTGAGAATGTAAAAGGTTTATTGGCCTTTTGAAAGGCTCTGGGCCTGAAGAAGGAACAGGTTAGAGATAACGATTTCAGTGTCTCCCCCCACTGGGGTCCTGGGTGCCTCCTCCGGATGCCTGTCATGATCACTGCTGCAGGCCACCCCTCAGATTCTTTTATGTGCACATCTCTGAGATCACACCATTTGGTTAAGGACTGTGCTGTCACACTTTGTCCTCAGAGCTCAGGGGGCTGCCCCACAGCCCCAGACACACAGCCTTCTCCTCTAGGTCTGAGCCGGCCTCCTGCTGGAGAGAGAAAGAGAAGGGACCTCGTGACTGAACCCCCCCAACCCTCGCCCCGTTCCCCTGACTGTCGTGCCTTCAGCGTCCATGTAACCACAGCCTTCTGCAGGTGTGTGGGTACGTCAGGGCTCCAAAGCTCAACCCAGACCCTCTGTGACGTTCCAGACCCTTGGCCAGTCCATTTGGGGCCCAGGGATCCAGTTGCAAATTAGATCTAGCTCTGATGTATACAGTCCAGAGCAAGGGAAAGGATTAATTTTGAGGAAATCATGCAAACACATGTAAAAAATGATAATTGGACCAAGTGCTATGGAAAAGGGCAGGTGTTATAGGTACAGGTGACTATGGTCTGATGCAGCGAGGTCATGGGGGCCTGGCCTGAGTGCGTGGCCATGAAGGGGATTGGCCAGGAGACCTGGAGGAGTCAGGGGAGGAGACCGCTGTGTGGGAGGTGAGGCTGGCGAGAGCAGAATCCCCTACTGGGCTGCCACAGGCCAACACCACTGACCAGCATCTCCATCCAGGATATGATGGACCAGGGTTTTCTCCATCAGAGGAGAGCCCCATGTAGACTTGTTGTCCTACCCCACTAATCCCTTCCTCCCACTGATGGCACTCTTCGGATCCCACAAGCAAGGGCACAGTGGAGTTTCTGCAGCAGAGGGACATGACCAAACCCATAACTGAAAACTTCCTGGGTGCTTCACAGGGGCTGGATTGAAGCTAGGCACAAGTTGGGTGCCGTTGGGGAGGACGTGATGGTCCTCTGGATTGGAAGGTGGCCATCGGGGGGGGGGGGGGCGGGCGGTGAGAAGAGGCACATTTCCCAGACTTCTGGGAGTCAGAATCCTTGGACTCAGCGTTTGATGGCTTTAGAGGCTGCGGGAAGAGCCTGCAAGCGTGACGACCAGGTTTTGGGTTTCAGCACTTTGGGTACAGTGGCTATATGGACTAGTGTGTGGAGGGCTCGCTGAGAAAATCCCCTAGAGCAGTGCCATGTTGGGGGAGGCGGGGGCACTCCAGAGGCGTGCTGGGGACACGCGGCACAGTCTCATCCCTATACGTCATGTCCTAGACAGAGTCCATGCCTCCCCAGCTGGCCTTCCATCCCTGTTCGAAGTACACCTTCCTTCCCTCCCCGTCCCCACGCACTGACCCTGTGTTCCTCCTTCCTCTTGCTTCCTGAGCTCGGCACGAAGCCACCCCGCACACCTCCAGCCACTTGTGGACTCACAGATCCACGTTACCTGAATAGAATGTTGGGGCTCAAAAGAACTCCAGGTCACCAGTTGCCATGACCTTTTCCAATGCTCCACTCCTCAAGGTCAGCAGCCATGGATCCCGTCGTGTCCCATAAAGGACAACTATGGAGTTGTTCCCTCTTCCCCACAAGAATGTCATCAAGTCTTCTCTGCCAGGCAGTCCCCTGGCCTCTGCTTGTGTGTCTGTGGATGCTGGAAAGTTCCCCCTTGGGGCTGTTCTGCCCCAAATGCTCAGGTGGGGATCTTCTCCCACCAAGTGGAGTGTCTTTTCCAATTGGGACCTTAGAAGTTGGCCGCCTTCTCTGTGGCAGGACCGGCCTTTCCCCAAGCAGGGACCAGGGGACTTGTTACTTGGTAAGTGGTCCTAACGCGGAGTTGTCCCCCAGCTCCTGAGGGCAAAGTCCCCTTTGTGCCCAGTGTTTGCTCCTGGGCTGTCCTTGTGTGTTGCTCCTGGAAAAAGGGGAACAAGCAGGGGAGTTGCACCGACTAATGCAACCCCAGTAGACCCAGAGGGGTTAGCCCAGTGACAGCGTCTGTCTCATGTCTCCCTGCCCATCTCACGGGGACCTCGCCTCACATGATTCTGTGTCCCTAGAGCACATCCCTGGAACACGGTCAGTACACAGTGAATGTTTGCTGAGCCTGTGTCTCAAGAAGGAGGAGATTCCAGATAGTTGAGCATTTCCAGTCCTCACCTCACAGCCACCTCCAGGAGGATCCACATTCTAGCACATTCTGTTCATTACAAGCAAGCCACTAAGTACACCCCATGCTTAAGGAGACAGGAATTACCCCCACCTTTTAACATGAGGGTTATCAAAGGGGCTCTAACAAGAACAAAGGGCCCAGACATGGAGGGACTTTCTTGTAGAGATCTGTCTCTTGGTCCTTCCGTGCTCGTCAGACTCTGTCCTCATGTGAATCAGAAAAAAATCCTCTCATCTTTCCAGGTGTGCAGTATGGAAATTGAGCCTCCCCATGCTTTAAAATTGGCCCCAGCAGATCTGAGCTGTGAACTCTCCCTTTGCTGATCATTTACACCGCGGACCAGTCAATCTTCCCATCAGAGTGTGCACACAGTACTCACCTGCCTGCAGCTTAGCAGCTGAAATTTAGACAGCCACGCCCGGGGACCTCCACCCTTCTGGTAAGGTGTGTGCTTTAGCCTGTCCAGTGAGGAGCAGAAGGATTTCTCCATTAAACAAAGAGGCCAGCCCTCCAAAGCAGCGATAAAGCCAAAGCCACACTTGATATTTGCTGATCGGTTTAGCAAAGGCATATACGTTCTCCCAGGTCCCGCAGGAAAACACCGCGTTCCCACATCTCGCACCATGGATTTTGTTGACTGCCGTGGGTTTCTGCCTTGGATGGTGTCCTGAAGGCCTGAGTTCTTCTCCAGAGAATCATGCAAGGGCTTCAGGAACTTTCTGAATTTTTATGCAAGCTCTGTGTTCCTTATGTATATATCATAGATATAGATATAGATGATAGATATAGATATATATATAGATAGATAGATAGATATAGATATAGATATAGATATAGATATAGATATAGATATAGATATAGATATAGATATAGATATAGATATAGATATAGATATAGATATAGATATAGATATAGATATATAGATATAGATATATATATTTATAGATAGATGGATATAGATAGATATAGATTATAGATATAGATATAGATAGATAGATAGATAGATAGATAGATATAGATAGATAGATAGATATAGATATAGATATAGATATAGATATAGATATAGATATAGATATAGATATAGATAGATAGATATAGATATAGATAGATAGATATAGATATAGATATAGATATAGATATAGATAGATATAGATATAGATATAGATATAGATATAGATATAGATATAGATATAGATATAGATATAGATATAGATATAGATATAGATACAGATACAGATATAGATAGATATAGATGGAGATAGAGATAGAGATAGATATAGATGATGATAGAGATAGAGATAGAGATAGAGATAGAGATAGAGATAGAGATAGAGATAGAGATAGAGATAGAGATGATAGAGATAGAGATAGTGATATTAATGGAGAGTCAAAAACTTTTTCAGATACTTTAGAATCCCTGATGAACTCCCACTGACTGTCCCTCTGTCCCCCATCCAGACACACTCACATCAAAAACAGTAGGTAAGTAAGTGACCCCCCACAACCGTGACTCCCTAACAGAAGACATGCTCTCTGTCCTGAAGTTTGCACCACTGGTGTGTCTGGCCAGTGGACGTGGGTCGACGCTCTGAGAGAGTTGTAGCAGCTGCATTTCCCCGATCCCCCGCCATGGAGTCATGAGCTTTGACGGAAAGGGCCATGACTGCGTCTGCTCTTAGCTGTGGTTTCTCAGCACATGGCTGTTTGTGGAACAGAGTCTCCACGACCTTGCCAGAGCTTGGCTTCCAGGAGCTGGTTCTGGGCACAGTTGTTCTTGTTGCCATATGCTGGTCTCACCCAAAATAGAGCAGAGTGTTTGCTAAATGGCTATCAGCTTGTCATGTGCAAAATAAGCAAGATAAACCAGGAGGCAGATCCAAACAGAATCTAGGAAATGAATGTGATGTTACGGACTCGGCCCCCTTCTGACTGCGGAACTGTCACCTCCTTCCTTCCCTCCTCCCCCGCTCCCTCAGCAAAACTTACCCCGGATTCACCCAACACTGTGCAGAGGGCCAGGAGCCTGGGACAAACGGGGCTGTCTTGGATGTCCCTGTATGGAATGGGGGACGTAAGGAACCACCCAACACCATTCATAGCCTGAGAACACCCTGGAGGCAGGAACTTGGTACATCCTTGACCTGCCCTGTGATCTGATTTCAACATAGCAGCCTGAGTGTCCTTCAGAATGGGTTGGACCACGTCACTTGTGTGCTTAAAACCACCGGCTGCTGGATAACACTCAGAGCAAAAACCACATTCTTATGCCAGCCTGCAGGGCCCACGTTGTCCCCTTCCCTACCAGCTCCTCCTCCTTCCCACCCCCCATCCTCTACCTCTCTGCTCTCTCCCCTGTCTCACTGCTGCCCAGCCCTCTCCTCCCCTCCACTCAGCTCCTTGAGCACTTTGTCCTGGGGCTTCCTCCTGCCCCAGGGCCTTTGCATTGGCTCTTCTCTCTAACCAGTATGTTTTTCCCAGATGTTATTTTCTCTCTAGTTGTTCTGTTCTCACCTCAAAAGGCACCCCTCATGGAAGCCCTCCCTACTTATTATTTTCCGTGGGACCCTCTCACTCCATCACTCTCCGGCTCTGTTAACCTTTGGCCGTATCTGTCCTTGCAGGTACACAGGCTGTCTTGGTTTTGCACATGTCAGCTACTGGAACACCATGCAGGGTGGGGAAGGGCAAATTGCTTGTTCACGTCTGGGTCTTCAGTGTCCAGAGCATGCCTGGCAGTGAGTGGGTGCTGCTTAGTGCCTAAGGAAGGAGAAAGGGGGACACGTTATTTGTGATTCCCAATCCCTGGCTCCTCCCACTGCCCGCTCCACCCCTGCCCTCCTTCCCTTCTAGAAGGTGCAGCTGGAGTAAGAATCCCTCACATTTATACACTTCTGTTTTCAATCTATGATGTCGACACCCAGAAAACAGGAGGTGCTCAGTGGGCATTGGTAGGATGAGTGAAGGAGTGAATGAGTGAATGAGTGAACGAATGCACAATGTTTAATCAGAGCTGGCAGATTCCAGCCAAGGGAGTCAAGGGGCCTTCCCAGGAGAGCGGAGTTGAGCTCTTTCCTGAGGGAAGACCGAAATCGGCCTGGGAGCTGTGCCCAGGTGTGCCTGCATGTGCCCTGCACTGGTGGGTCAGAGACCCTCTTCCTGTGTCCTCCCTCTGCCTTGAATAGCTCAGCCTTCCCCTGTGCTGGAAGCCCAGCCCTGCCCTGGCTGTGCCTCTAGGCCCGACCCCTGTCCCTCCTTTCCTGCTCTCTGAAGTGGACGCCCCCTGGGGCTTCCCTCTCCTCTCCACCTGCTCCCTCCTGAACTGCTTAGAGCATTTCTCCCGCAGAGACATTGTTCTCCTTTGGAGCGTGAACCCTGTGGAGTAAAGGTGGGCAGGAGAGCTGAAGATCAAGAATGTCTGTGAAGAATGAGGGTGACTTTTGAAGACATTGAGGCCGTGGAGATTGAGGCGGCAGAAGGATGCTGCCTACGACCATTTAGGAAGGCAGAAATGGGTCCCCTGAGCCCAGGGAAAGAGGCCACCATCCCCATTTCTGAGAGGCAGTGTCTATTGTTAGTGTGCTGGGGTCAGGTGCCTGCATCAGGCCCTGTGATGGGGAGGAGGAAGAAGAATGTGTGTATAAATAGGTAGGTGCGTGAACATGTGTGCACAGACACCCACAGACACACACGGCATAATTGTATGCGTCAAGCTAGTGCTTTAAAGCCGTAGATCTTGCCTACTATTGCTTCAAATGTAAAGGTATCTGCACAGTTAGATGCAGAAATTCTACTTCTAGTTATGTGTCCTAAAGGGATACTTACGTATGTATGCAAAGATGGGCAGTCAACGATGTTTATCGTAGCACGGTTGTAATAGCCACCACCATGCCCCCTGATGCACAGGAGACTGGGCAAGTCCAGGTCAAATGAGATGAATAAGTACAAATAAGTAAGCTGTCAGTGATGAGGCAAAAGCATTGACGCCAATACAGGAATATCACCAAGCCCCATCACTTTGTGAAAGAAAACAAGGGACGTTTGCATGTTTGAAAAGCTGCTGGGGGTACGCATCCTTTTGTTTAAATTTCCACTACTTTAAAAAAAATTGTTATTATTTACTTATTTCTGTGAGAGATAAAGAGACAGAGTGCGAGTGGGAGAGGGGCAGAGAGGGAGGGAGACACGGAATCCGAGGCAGGCTCCAGGCTCTGAGTTGTCAGCACAGAGCCTGAAGCCGGGCTCAAACCCACGAACCGTGAGATCGTGGCCTGAGCCAAAGTCAGATGCTTAGCTGACTAAGCCAGCCAGCCCCTCCAAATTTTCACTACTTTCTTGTAATAACGTAAGAATGTCCAGTTTTCTTAGGTAATTTAAAGTCACCTCTCCGATGGCAGAGATCGAGGGGATGGTTGGGGCTGATGTGAAGCCATGTGCACGCTCAGTGAGGAGATTCCCCAGAAGCTCTTTCTGTTGGTATTTTTTACAAGGAGGAGCTATGCAGGCTTTGGAAGCAAAATGGAGTAGATTCTTGCCTGTCTTCATATTTGAAGGAAAAGGCTCTCCTTTATGAGGCTTTCCTCTGGGACACAGCCTGTCCTTTGGGTTTGAAAATCATTCAGCCTCCACAAGTTAGAGGCTCGTTCAGACAAAACTACCACATGCCTCGTGTTCCAAATCTCCTTGTCTGCTGGTTGTCCAGTGTACATCTTTGAGCACTTACTAAGAATCGAGAACTAGGCTAGGAATAGAATATGAGCAAAATTAAACATGTCTTTGCCTGCAAAGACGCTGCAAATACGTGTTCATAGCACACGCAAAAAGCGTGCTATGGGAATGAGTCACAGAAGCTCTGAAGGGAGCCACGGGCACGGTTGTGTGGTCTGTGTACTGACCAAGGGCTTTCTCAAGAGGGTATAATGAGAGGGGATTGAAATCTAGCCCACACTTTGCTGACCAAACCCTGTGCCCTAATGTAGGGCTGTATCCACCTGCTGGGGGCACCACCTTCCCTCCCCAAGCCATAAGTCCCCAGGGCTATGTTTGGCCAGAGGCAGCATCCTTCCTAATCATCTACCCAGAAGGGGAGTCGCATATTAATGCTTCCACTATTATCTGTAGGCTAGATGTGTCTGTGGATACAGCCTCGTCGGGGATATCAGGGAGGGCTTCCTGGAGGACGTGACACATGCTCTCTGGATGAGGAATGAGAAGAGCTCTCCAGCCAAGAACCAGTGGAGGCCGAGGGTGGGAAAGGTCACGGTCCATGTGGGTGATGGTGATGGGAGGGGCATAGCGGCAGACGCTGCCTGAGCATCCCTGCCTCTCTTGTCTTTCGCACACTTGTGTGAGCATTCCGCATGACAGATGACTGGACACCGAGCTGCTGACTAAGAGCCCGCACTTTCTCCGAATGCAGCAGAAGTACACAGGACTTATCAGGAGCCTCACTGGGCCCCTGTGGAACAGCTCATCCTGACCCCTGCTGGCCAGAGCCAAACCAAATTTCCCCGCTGGCCTGAAACCTCATTGTCTTGTTCTTCCAGGGCATTCTAGCGAACAATTTATTTTATCTATTTTTAATTTTTTTAAATGTTTATGTATTTTTGAGAGAGAGAAAGAGACAGAGAGGGAGAGAGAGAGAGAGAGAGAGAGAGAGAGAGAGAGAGGAAGTGGGGGAGGGGCAGAGAGAGGAGACACAGAATCCGAAGCAGGCTCCAGGCTCCGAGCTGTTGGCACAGAGCTGGACGCAAGGCTCGCACCCAGGAACCTGGAGATCATGACCTGAGCCAAAGTCAGATGCCTGACGGACTGTGCCATCCGGGTGCCCCTCAAAAACTTTTTTTTTTTTTTAAAGCACCCTCTGAGGGGCGCCTGGGTGGCTCCGAAGGTTGAGCGTCCGGCTTCAACTCAGGTCATTATCTCGCAGCCAGTGAGTTCGAGGCCCGCGTGGGGCTCTGTGCTGACAGCTCAGAGCCTGGAGCCTGTTTCGGATTCTGTGTCTCCCTATCTCTGACCCTCCCGTTCAGGCTCTGTCTCTCCCTGTGTCAAAAGTAAATAAAATGTAAATAAATAAATAAATAAATAAATAAATAAATAAATAAATAAATAAAAGCACCCTCTGAGCCTGGCTTGTGGGCGCCTCTGGAAGTAAAAGAGAGGAACCCCCTTTGACCGTCAGTTAAGTAGCTACAAGGAGGCGTCAGAAGGTCTCACTATGGACAGGTGCAGATGGCAGTGTGGGGAGAGCTGGAGGCGCCTTCGCATTCTACAAAGTCAACCCCATCGGTGGGCGGAGACTTACTGTCGGGCTACAGGGCACATCAGAGGCACCTTGCCCAAGGTCCCAGAACTCTGCAGAAGTGCCTCCAGGGAGTTTGGGGGAGGACGGGTGTTCCTGGCTGTTTCTGCTCAATCACAGACACTCTTAATTTAGCTCCCTCCACGATGGGGTCCCCTGGGCATGATGTTTTCAAGTCTCACTGCACAAACAACTTTGTAAACTGATGGAATCCACCTCCCTTGTTTTATGCAGAAGAGTAACCGAGAGAACAGGGAAACGGAGGTTGTCAGTATCACAGGTGATTAGTGGCAGAGCCGGGGCCGGGACCCACAACTGTTTAGAAGATGGAAGTTGTACACTTGAGTTCTGAACCCTGGCTGCACATGAGAATTACCTTGGAAATGTTTTAAAAATTGCCGTGTCTGGGCCCAGTTTGCTTAATTGCATCAGAATCTTTAAGGGTGACACGCACATTCGGTATCTTCCTAAGTTTCCCAGGATATTCAAATGCACAGCTCTGACAACACTGCTGGGTAGAAACCTTCAATGGGAGGAATCACAGGTCCTCTGCATGGAAAAGTAGCACTGCTGTCCTGCTGGACTATTCAGAAATTCTGTTTCTACTTGTGACAGTTTTGGTAGGTTGTGTTTTCTTTTTCATCTAAGCTGTCAAATTTATTGGCATAAAACCATTTAAACATTTCCTTGTCCATTTATATCTATCTATCTATCTATCTATCTATCTATCTATCTATTCATTCATTCATTTATTTTATTGACGTGTTTTATTTTTTATTTTTATTTTTTTAATTTACATCCAAATTAGTTAGCATATAGTGCAACAATGATTTCAGGAGTAGATTCCTTAGCACCCCTTACCTATTTAGCCCACCCCCCTTCCCACTGCCCATCCAGTAACCCTCAGTTTGTTCTCCATATTTATGAATCTCTTCAGTTCTGTCCCCCTCCCTGTTTTTATATTATTTATGTTTCCCTTCCCTTATGTTCATCTCTTTTGTCTCTTAAAGTCCTCATATGATTGAAGTCATATGATTTTTGTCTTTCTCTGACTAATTTCACTTAGCATAATATCCTCCAGTTCCATCCATGTAGTTGCAGATGGCAAGATTTCACTCTTTTTGACTGTCAAGTAATGCTCCATTGTGTGTGTGTATATATATATATATATATATATATATATATATATATATATATATATATATATATATATATAAAACACTACTTCTTTATCCATTCATCCAATATTTGGAAATGCTCCATTGTGTGTGTGTGTGTGTGTGTGTGTGTGTGTGTGTGTGTGTATATATATATATATATATATATATATATATATATATATATATATATATATATATATATAACACTACTTCTTTATCCATCCATCCAATATTTGGACTCTTTCCTTGTCCTTTCAATGTCTGTAGGGTCTGTAAGGATGTACATATTTTTATTCCTTATGTTAATAACTTATATTCTCTTTCTCTCTCTTTTTAAAATTAACACAGGATTGGGCACTTGGGTGGGTGAGTCGGTGAGCATCCGAGTCTTGATTTTGGCTTGGGTCATGATCCCAGGGTCGTGGGATCAAGACACGTAGTGAGCTCCACACTGAGCCTGGAGCCTGCTTAAGGTTTTCTTTCTCTCTCCTCTCTCCTCTCCTGTACTCATGCTCTGTTTCTCTCTCTAAAATTAAAAACTAAATAAATAAAAGTTAAGTTAAAATAAATTAATACAGTATTATTAGGGGGGTCTAGCAATTTTATTACTCTTTCCAAAGAAAAACTTTTCAATTTGTTAAAATTCTTTCTGCTTTTGTCTATTTCCTATTTTACTAATTATTGCTGTCCTACTTATAATTTCCTCAGGTAAGTCAATTGATTTCCTTAGTTACTCCCCATTGGTCCCCTCCCACCAACACTTGGCAACCACTAATCAATCTACTTTCTGTTTCTGTGGATTTTCTTATTCTGGACATTTCATATGATAGTCATAGAAACTGTGGCCTTTTCTTTTACATAATTTTTTCAGGGTCCATCCATGTTGTTGTAGCCCTGCATTCCTTCATTAGCCCTTCAGTTCTTTTTATGTTTCACTGTATGGAAATCACACTTTATCTTCTGATATGTTGATGGACATCTCAGATTGTTTCCACTTTTTGGCGATCATGAGTAATGCTTCTAGGAAAATTTGTGTACAAGTTTTTGTGTGGAAATATGTTTTCCGTTTTCTTAGACATACTTTGGAGTGCAATTAATTGCTTGTGTCATTAGGAACTCTATGTGTAACATTTTGAGAAAAATGTCAAAAGGTTTCCAAAATGGCAGCGGTTCCATTTTACAATCACATAGCAAAGTCTGATCGTTCCAATTTTGCCATATCCTTGTCCAAGCTTGTGATGTTGTCTTCTTCCTTTTAGCCATCCTAGTGGGTGTAGAGTGTTATATCATTCAAAATACTGTGTTTCACTTGTGATTTATTCCTTGGTCTCTGGCTTGTTTCAAAGTGTGTTCTCCAATTTATAAGATTTTAGAGTTTTTATCAGGTTATTGATTGACATTAATTTCTGTTTTAAATATAATTTATTGTCAATTAGGCTAGCATACAGTGTATATACAGTGTGCTCTTGGCTTCGGGAGTAGATTCCCATGATTCGTTGCTTACGTACAACACCCAGTGCTCATCCCAACAAGTGCCCTCCTCAATGCCCATCACCCATTTCTCCCTTTCTCCCCCACTCCCCAGCAACCCTCAGTTTGTTCTCTCTATTTAAGAGTCTCTTATGGTTTGCCTCCCTCTGTTTGAAATTATTTTTCCCCTTCCCTCCCCCATGGTTTTCTGTTAAGTTTCTCAAGTTCCACACATGAGTGAAAACATATGCTGCTTTCTGTGACTGACTTATTCCACTCAGCATCATACCCTCCAGTTCCATCCACGTGGCTACAAATGGCAGGATTTCATTCTTTCTCATTGCCAAGTCGTATTCCTTTGTGTATATAAACCACATCTTTATCCATGATTGACATTAATTTCTCACCTAATTCCAGTGTGGTTAGAGAACGTACACTATATGCTTTAATTCTTTTGAAATGTATACATTTAAAAATTATATAAATGGAATAATTCACTATATAGCATTTTGAAATTAGATTCTTTTACTTAATGATATGCATTTGAATTCTTCCTGTGTTGCACGTGTCAATAGTTTCCTATTGCTGAGTAGTTTTTCATTGTGTACATAAACCACAATTTATTCATCTATTTGGGTTGCTTAACAGTTTTGACTCTAAGGAATAAAGCATTTATGTAGAACTCTTTATGTGGACACACAGTTTCATTTTTCTTAAAAACCTAGAAATGGAATTGTTGGGTCATTGATTGAATGCATGTTTATACTAAATTGACAAGGAATTTTCTAACATAGCTGACATGCTTTCCATTCCACTGGCAACATTTAAGAATTTCATGTATTCCAACACTACAAAATTCGAAATTCTCAGTCTTTCTGTTTGGTGCTATTATGTTAGTTGTGCACTGGTATCTCGTTGTGGTTTTAATTTTCACTATCTCTAGTGATCAATTCTGTTGAATGTTCTTTTACCTGTGTCTTTAACCATATACATGTTCTTTGGTGAATTACCTGTTTGTGTCCTTTATTGCTTGTTTAATCTTGTTATTATTGAATTGTAAGTATTCTTTACATATTCTGGAAACAAATAATTTGTCAGGTAAAAGTTTTGGAAATCCTTCCTCCTACTCTGTGGCTTGGCTTACATTTTATTTTCCTAATAGTGGTCTTATGAAAGCAATGTTCTTAATTCTGATAAAGCCCAATATATCTTTTTAAATTAAAAACTGTATTTGAGATACATGTACATTTGAGATCGTAAGAAATAACACAGTTGTCAGAAATAATACAGAGAAGTCCCATGTACCCTTTACTGAGTTTCCACCAAAGGCAACACTTTGCAAAAATATACTTCAATATAACCACCACGATATTGACATTGGTATAACCAAGGTACAGAACATTTACATCCACAGGGATCCCTCATGTTGCCCTGATGTAGCTACAGGCACTTTTCTTTTTCTACCTCTGCCTGCTTAACTTAACTCCGGAAATGTGTTCTCTATTTCTATAATTTTGTTATTTTGAGACTGTTATATAAATGGAATCATACAGTATGTAACTATTTTGAGATGAGCTTTATTGCACTCAGAGTAAATCCCTTGAGATTAATCCCAAGGAGTTGCTAGTATTCCTTTTTTTATTTCCAGTAATATTCCATGGTATGGATATACCACAGTTGGTTTAACAATTAACCAACTGAAGGATATTTAGGTAAATTCCCATTTTTCACTGTTGCCAATAAAGCTATGAATTGTGTCTATAAGTATCTACATGAACATAAGTTTAGAATTATTTCCTGGGAGTATTGTTGCTCGATCTTTGATAATTCCATCACTAATTTTAAAAGAAACTTTCTAATTATTTTCCAGAGTAACTCCACCATTTTAAATTCCCACCAGCAATGTAGGAACAATTCAGTTTCTCCAAATCTTTACTAGCTTTTGGTGTACTCACTATTTTTAAAATTTCTGTTGTGTTGATGGTGTGGATTTCAGTATGCTTTTAATTTCCATTTCCTTAGTGGAAAAGAGGTTGAACATTGTTTCATGGGCTGATATGACATCTTTGTATCCTATTTAGTGAGATGTCTGTTCCTATCTTTTGCTCAGCTTTTAATTGGATTTTGTAAATCCAATTGGATTTTCACAGATTCTGTATATAGTTTAAAATAAGGCTTTTGTTGGAAATATAATTTGAAAATATGTGTCCCAGTCTCTAATTTGTCATTTTGTTATCTTGACAGGGCCTTTTGAAGAGCAAAGTGGTTAATTTGGATGAAGTCCACCAAATTATTCTGGTGTCCAGATCTTTGCTTAACCCTAAATCCCCAAGTGTTTCTCCCCTACTATAGTTCTTCGAGGTTTAGTTTTGTGCTTTATATTTTTTACCCACGATTCATTTTTATTCATTTCTGTGTAAGTGATGTGAATCAGGTCGAGTTTCAGATTCTGTGCTATTGTTGTTGTGTATTTTACTCCGCATGTGTTACAAACACCACGCCTCAGTGTTGTTATTCTTCTCTAAGGAGCTAAAAGTCTCTTAAAGAGACTTGAATAATGAGTAAATATATATTTTCTCACTTATTCCCCACTTGTGGTCTTCATTAGTTTTCACGTAAATCCCTGTTTCCATCTATTATCATTTCCCTCGTTCCCGAAGAACTTCCTTTACTATTTCGTGTACCAGGTCTGCTCATCACGAATCCTTTCAGCCTTCCTTTTACACATAAATTGTCTTTATTCCAGCTTCACTTTTGAAATATACTTTTGTTCTGATTAGTATCCTAAGTGGACAGGTTTGTGTTTGTTTTCCCTCAGTGGAGATGCTCTCTGCCGTCTTCTTCCCCGGGGTCTTTAGACTTACCTTTGTTCCTGTTTATGGAATGTTTCTTTGTTCCCTGAATGCTTTTTTTTTTTTTTTTTTTTTTTTTGCTTTTTAAAATATGTTGTGTCTTTTTCTCAACTTAGTATGTTTTTATTTATTTATTTTTGAAATTTTTAAATGTTTATTTATTTATGAGAGAGACAGAGACAGAGCGTGAGCAGGGGAGGGGAAGACAGAGAGGGAGACACAGAATCGGAAGCAGGCTCCAGGTTCCGAGCTGTCGGCACAGAGCCTGACACGGGGCTTGAATTCCCAAATGAGATCATGACCTGAGCTGAAGTCGGATGCACAACCAACTGAGCCACCTAGGTGTCCCTTCAACTGGGTGTGTTTTTAAAGATTCTACCACAATCTGTACATTTATCTGAAGTTTTCTCTTTTTCATTCCTAGATAACATCTCCATCTCTGAACCTGTGCTCTTTGTTAACTACAACTTAGACGATGAACCTGTGAGCTATTTTTAGTCTAGAATCTCTGATTGCTTTTAGAATTTTTCTCTCCATCACTGGTTTTGAAGAAATTAGTTATGCTCTACCTTTGTGTGGTTTTCATGTTTCTTGTGCTTCAGGGCCATTGAGGTTCTTCCATCTGGGAGTTTATAGTTTTCATCCAATTTAGAAATTTTTCACCATCATTTCTTCAAATATGTTTCTCTTCGAACTGCTTCTTATTCTAGGGCTCTTAAAATTATTAGGTAGCTAAATACTCCATTTCATGTTTTGAATTGTTTTAGTCCCTGTGTTTCATTCTTCAGAGCTGGTATCACTGTGTCTTCTGGGTCGCTGATTTTTTCTTCTGTGACATCTACTTTGCCACCCACACATGTGTCATATGTTGACCCTGATTTCATGAAATCCATAGTCTGTTCAAGTAGACCCAATTCTCTTGCCCATGTTTGATGTGAGTTTCCTTTCTTCCGTCCCCTGTAATCTTCTGAATACAGAACCTTTAACTTTGAAAGCATATGTTCCCCCTTACTAAATCAGCCAACTGGTTCCTCTAAGACAGAGAGAAGGTTTCTTTGTAATACCGTAATAATGAATGTGGCAAAAACTATCATTTCTTGATTTTTAAAGTTTATTTAGTATATACAGAGAGAGAGAGAGAGAGAGAGAGAGAGAGAGAGAAACCAAAGCAGGCTCCAGGCTCTGAGCTGTCAGCACAAAGCCAGTCAAACTCAAAACTTTGAGATCATGACCTGAGCTGAAGTCTGACACTTAACCAAGTGAGCCACCCAGGGACCGTGTCATTGTTTCTACACTGAAGTACCTTCCTCTTCACCACAGTTACCTTCCTTGTATGAACCTGCTTCAAATTCTGTGCCTCTCTCTCTCTCTGCCCCTCCTCGCACTTGCACTCTGTCTCTGTCTCTCTCTCTCTCTCAAAAATGAAAAAAAAAAACATTAAAGAAAAAGATGCATAAATTCTAGGAATCTAATGAACAACGTAGTGATTACACTTAACGGTACTGTACACTTGAAATTTGCTAAGAGAGTAGTTCTTAAGTGTCCTCGCCTCATACACGTGATCCTAACCGTGAGATGTTGGGGTTTTTAACCACCTTGACTGTGGTGATCATTTCACAATATATCCTGCATTAAACCAACAGAGTGCACCCCTTAAAAATAAGGTACAGTATGTATTTCAATAAAACAGCCTGGTGTGGCATGAGGGAGGCAGAGAACCTAGAGGAGACTGTCAGGGGGGCATAAAGGGAGATTGGAAGCAGGCAGAATGCCCTTACTATGTTGTCCCAGAAAGCGTGGCCAGCATCGTTGCTCATAGAAAACAGAAAATGGTTAATGCAGTTGTTTACCAAGTGAGTTTTCAGGCCGTGTGTTCACAGGAACCCTCATGTTTTTTTTTCCAGCTGACTGTAGTCAGAGGAGCGAAGGAAGAGATGAGCTTTTAAAATAATTTATCAGATGGAGAGGAATCGGGACATGGTGGGTCCCAGATTCAGTACTTTCTCATCCCAGCCCTCTCAGAGAGCCCACAAATCTCAACTCAAGCTATAGCTTCCAGGGAAACCAAACCCGGGAGCCTGTTGTTCAAAATCATGGTGTAAAGAAACAGCCATGGATCTGACTTTAAAATTTCCTTGGGGACGCAGAAAGATTAAAGACCCTTTGCACAGACCACGGCCTCCCAGGCCCTCCCTGTTGGTCCGTCGTGTCCTCAGCCACCCCCAGGGCATCGTAACCAGGCCGCCTCAGCTCAGATTTCCAGGCATGGCTTCTGTCAAATGGCATGAACTCCAATAAGGTTCACAAAAGATGTGCAGGGTATTGAAGAGCATTCTGTGCACAGAAATGCCGCCCACGAGGACTAACAGGAAAAGACACAGTGAAAAAAAAAGAAAAGAAGGTTTTGAATCCCAAACATGTTGGCTCAGGAAGCAAACAGAGAAACCAGCTGCTGTAGATGTGAGCTATATATTCATGCCAGGGAGGGACAGTTGGGAGGTCTGCACTGGGAGCCCACAGGCAGAGCCAGGGACTGGGGACAGCCACTGAAGGCAGCAGGACCGGGCAGCCTGCCTCTATGGCCTGCCACATCACCCTATTAACAGGAACGTAGCAGAGGGGGTGGTGGCCCCGTGCCTCCTGTGGGCACGATCAGGGGTCTTTGCAAAGAGAGCTGGACCAGAGGAGTGATCCAAGAGCAGCCTCATCCAAAGCTGGACCTGATTTGAGGTCAGGGTCCTGGCCTCCAGCTTGAGCCTAATGAATGATAACAGCTTTCGACAGGTATGGGGGACAGTGCGTGGATTTGGTGTGTGGGAGGAATATACGTAATTTGTGACCTGAGGAACGACCACAGGGGTTTCGAGACAAGGCCCCAAATTCTTCATTTCTCCCATTAGTCAGTGGAGGGGTCTGACGCCCCTTTCCTTTTCACGTGGGTGGTCGAGGACCTTGCTGGTCATTAATGGAATACAGCCAAGGTTGACACTGAGGCCCGTTTAGGAAAGTGAATAGAGTATCCCTGCCGTCTATCGGGTTACTCACTCTTAGAACCAAGTTGCTTTCCTGCAAGCCTGGCTTTGCAGAACCCAAGTGCGGACCTTCCCACAAAGAGCCCTTGCTGAGATTCCAGCGGAGGATGGCTGCCCATCATGACGTGTAAGTGAGGAAGCTTCTCTCCACCGCCCGCCACTGTGGGACCGTCGCCGCCTAACGAACCCCAAGTGAAAACCACCCAGCTTGTTCCAGCTGATTCCCAGAACTGTGAGAATTAATAACAGCAATAAATCGTTGGTGTCATTTAATGCCACCAAGTTAGGGCTGGATTATTGTGCAAACATCCAGCCTGTGCATACAGGAGACCAGGTGTGGGAAACAGAGGTGTGCAGAGACCGTGAGGCCACGAGGCGTGCACCCCCTCTGATCCCTGTGCTGTTCCACGAGAACCTGGAAACCCAGATTTCTATGCAAAATCTCCTGATTTTGAGAACACTGAGGTGGCCACGCCAAATGGCAATGGGTACGTGCAGCTCCTCGGGGAATTAGCCCCATTGGTGCTCCTTCAGCATGAAGTCCAAACAGCAGAAGACACGCGGCCTGGCCCAAACCTGCCTTTTTTCCTCGGCACTCGCTGCTTCTCCTGCCGTCTGGTGACTTTGGAGGATTTCCGTCGTGTGGCTGTTCGCAGAGCTGTGGTGTCCGCAGTGTGGCTAGGGGGCAGTGTGTCTTGCTTTCCAGAATTGCTAATTGCTGTCCAGAAAGCCCCACCAAAGACCATCAATGCTAAATACTGATGATGCTAGAAGGCTTTCAGGAGCTGGCTCTCAGCCGCAAAGGCGATGCTTATGTATTCATTCTGCCCAATATAGTTCACTAGCCTTTAGAAGTATTTTGAAATATCTGAGAGATGCCGTGTGTCCACTGGTGTCAGTATCTGGACATCTTTCTTTCGCCCGGGCTTGTAGCATTATTTAAATCTCAGGAAATGAAGAAACTGGGTCTCCACTCAGTCTTTCAGGGGGGCGTCAGAGAGGTAAACAGTTTGGTAAAGTGATGTTTTGCTTTCAAAAATGTAATTCAAAATTCAGAAATTTTGTTGGGGCTTTCCAGACCGCAGCACTTTTGCCCATGCCGAAAAGTCTCAGAAGGCCCTTTTCTGAGAGGGCCCTGGCATCGGGAGCAGGGTTTCAGAAGCCCTTGGCCAACGTGGCCGTAATGGTCACCTCAACTGAACCGTGGACAGGCTTCTTCATGGCGCTAGCCACTGGACCTCTCTTAGAGAGTTTACTTCAGACAGGTCATCATTGTAAATGCTTTCCCTACCCCACGGAGATGGATGTCCTTCCAACCCAGGAAAATAATTGCTGGAGGACCTTTGCGATGGCATCTTCTGGAGAGAGTGGGGACCTGACGCTGATGGGCTCCAGGTGTCAAACACAGATGCCCAGTCACACAAGAAGACATGCGTGAACTCAGGAAGGACTCCGCATGCCGGACACCTCCCGTCCATCAACAAGCCCTCACCGATCCCCCAGGACTTCCCATCAGCCCTTAGCGCTAACAGCCCCTCCACTTCTTGCCCTCAGCACTCCGATGAGTTCTGACCCATCTCCTGTCACAGTAGGCTTGCAGAAAGTCTTCTTTCCTGTTGTACTTTGTGTGTTTTGCACCTCCAGGTACACTGTTCCTTACTTTTCAGTTCCATACCGAAGATCCAGTTGCACGTGCGCCTGACCAGTCCCTGGGCTCACAAAGTCATGAAGAAAGTAGTACCTGGGGATCAAAGAGCTTTGGGATAATGAAGAAGAAACCAGGTGGCGATGGGTGAACCTGTGGGGGAGTTTTGCAGAGTGAAGGACTGTCACAGCTCAGAGCAAGAGACCAAGAACATCAGGAAAGCTGGAAAGGCTTCAGGGAAATCTGAGTTGTGCTGATGTGCGGCAGGGGCTCCAGGAGTCTCCTGAAAGATGCCCTGCAGCACATTTGACCCTGAGCCGTCTGATTCTGAATCTCATGCCCTCTCAGCATCCCCACCTGGCCTCCCACCTGCTCCTGCCCCTCCCTGGTCAGACTCTGAAAGCTCTTCTGTGTCCTTTCTGTGACCGAGCCTTTGGCCTGATTCCTCACCTTGTTCCCTGGTCTTGATTTCCTAGTCCCGCTCCCCTTACCCACTTCCTGCACCCTTCCCTGACCCTCAGCTCCCCTGGGCATTTCTGTTCTTACCAGCTTCCTAGTATGGGCCTGCTGGTCCCCCTGCTTGATAGCAGAGCCAGCCAGGCCCCTGCCCTGTGTCTGCCAGCACTTCCCTGCCTTCTCTTGCCCATGTGGCAGCGCAAATCTTTGGAGAACTTTCCCTTTTTGGAAGAAAGCCAGCCTGTAGAAATGAAGCCCTCCTTTTCTTGCTCCATTTTCAGGGAAACCAGAGGACAGATGGTCATTTTCCTCCACGCTGAGAAAAAAAAATCTCACCAACAATTAAAATTGAAATGACCAGTATGCAAAACTGCCATCTTACCAGAAGTCCAAAATATAAAATAAATAGCAACATTTCCTGGTTGCTGCGAAGCTCAGTGTTAGAGTTCTCTTTTTTTAGAACAGGCGGACTAGTATAAAACTTTAAGGGAAGATAAATGATTTCCTTTATATTTTTACCTAAGGGTGTTAAGGCCACTAGTTTTTATGACCTTCTGTCTTTCTCCATGGCAAGGTCTTTGTACCATTGTCTTCAGAAGAGAGTCTCCTGAGAGCCCTGTGCTGTCTGAGCCTCGCTGCTTGTGTCCCTGTCCATAGACAAAGGTGGGAACAAAGTTGCCCTCATTACAGATGTGCAGGGGAGCACCCTGCTGCAGGGAAACTTCAGGAAACATTCGGAAACTGAAAAAATGGCTCCTGGAGAACACAAACAGATATGCCTCAATTTCAGAAACAAATGCACATGAAACATCATCTTTTATTGGAGGACATATATATTAACTTAAACTCTTTTAAAAAAACATAACCAGGAAACAGTGACCTTTCCAACGCCTTCATGAGCTGCGGTTTTAGGAGAACATAATAAATGCCACGAGACGCTCTGGAACAGAAAACATAGGGATTCAACAAATGAAACTCGGGACACACGGCCAAGATACCCAGTATAGACCTATGTGTACAGTCACTGCTATGTATTATTTTTCCCATCAAAAAGTTGACATTCAGGATATTCAAGAAATAGGAGTCCCCTTTCAGACTTCAAATTGGGATTTATTTCCTGGTGATGCTGTGTTTATTTAGCCATTTATTAGTGTCATGCAATAGAAATGGGCTTTCATGAAAATAAAATCTCTTACTTCTTGCTCTCAAAATTCAGCATGAATTCTATTAAGAGAATGAAATGTTAGGGTAGGTTCGATGCACTAATCGCTCTTTATATGTAGAATTTTAAGAGCTGAAACCATCTCTGCTGTGCCTTCTCCTTCGAACATTTGTTTACGAGCATGTTTGAGTTCATAAGCTATCCTGAACTAAGAATTAAATTCAGGCTAAAATGTAAGGTAATAGTAGAATACAGAAGAGAATAGGTTACTGTATATATTTGAGAACATGTTCAGATTTTGATGCTTGGGAGAAAAGCCAGCTTTCTGTGCTAGAATTTTTCCGCATTTCCCCTCATATGGGTCTATATGTAGAGGTCTATGCTGGTTTTCTGAGTGTTTACTTATTATGAGGCAGGACCGGCCACCACTGGACTATTTTCAAGCCAAGTGTGACTATCTGCTCTTGAATTCTCTGTCTTCTTCATGTTCCTACACCCACATCCTCACTTTCCAGAGCCATTGGAAAGGATGAAGGGCACTGTAGTGTGAGCCCACCTCAGTGCTGAGTTGCCTCATGGGGTGACCGACTGACTGAGGGGACAGACTGGTTTGTTTCCAAGTGATGGGGCAATGTGCGTCCCCTGGGACCTGGCCCTCAGATGTGACAGCTCAAAACGTCAAGTAAAGCAAACCATTACTCTTCCTTGGGAACGGGCTGTTGTGTTGGCCAATAATGAACATGGAAATTGTGCATCTGAACGTAGAGGATGCTAATCTTGCAAATCTATTTTCTTATCCTGAATGAGCATGAAGTAACTTTTTTTTAGTCCATGATCCTGAAAAACTGAAAGATTATGGCATACAATTATCTCACTGTCAAAAAGCTTTCTTCTGTTGAAAACGAAATCAACTTCCTTGAATGTTTAGCCCTTCTTTTAATTGATCTCTTTTGAGATTTCACTGGCATGTTCGGGATACTCAGAAGTTGGGGTATTATACACAGTTGTTTACTGGGGTCTGTCAGGAAGGTGCCTGGCCCCGGGAATGGCTGCAGATGGAGAGATGCCAGCCCTATGCGGCTCTCATCAGAGATGTGCACCAGGTGGTGAGGGGTGACAAGTCCCAGTGCCAGAACCCTTCACAACCTGGTCCTCACCCCTCTATAGCTTCATCCCAACGGCCCCAGCACTCAAGCCCTGTTCAGTTTGATGTGCCCCTCTGATATCGTCCCTGTCCAACCGTCTCTGTTTCTGCGTCTTTGTCTCTTGACTTCTCTTTCTTCTCCCAGCGCTGCACACACCATGCATCTGCCTACAATGCTGTTCTCTCCCTCCTTGACTGACTGTATTCTGTGCATCCATTTGGTACTCGATTAAGTATTGCTTCTTCTGGGAAGACATCCTTGGCCTTCTTTGAGACCACCAGAGTATTTCTCATACTTGACTGTATTTATTTAATGATTCCCTTGGTTAGATTCTATACTGAAAATCTCTAAATCGTCTACTTCAAGCCAAATGCTGCTCACTGCCTGTTTTTGTAAACAAAGTTGTATTGGCACACGGCCATGCCCATTCATTTTGACACATGGCTGCTCTTGCAGTATGAAGGCTGAAATGAATGCCTCTTCCATCAGAGGTGTATGGCTCAAAAATCCTAAAATATTTGCTCTCTGGCCAGTAGGAGAATAAGTTTGCTGACCGCTGCTGTAAACAGTTAGGTCAGAGACCTGGTACTATTCCGTCATCAGTACTTGGGCTAGCACAGACAGGCATTTATTTTCTGGACATTTGTTGAAGGAAGGAAGGAAGGAAGAAAGGGAGGAAGGAAGGAAGGAAGGAAGGAAGGAAGGAAGGAAGGAAGGAAGGAAGGAAGGAAGGAAGGAAGGAAGGAAGGAAGGAAGGAAGGATTGAACGAATGTGAGTACATTGGCTGAGAAGCTCAGCACGAAGGCACTAGCGGTAACTGGCTTACATTTGCGGAGGATCTGATACGCAGAAAAATGCAGAACATTAATGTTCTTGATTCTGTTTGTACTGATGCTACTTCTAACCAGTTAGCATGTATTGACTATTCACTACCTGCCACAGATAGTGCTAACGGATTTAACTGGTTTCTCTCACTCAATCCTCGCAACAATCCAGCATGGTAGGAACTAGTGTCATATCCATCTTACAGAGATATACACGGAGTCTGGGGAAGTTTGGCTTGGCCGTGACCCCCACGTCTAGGAAGCAGACTTTTGGGGGCTCACTTCTTTCACCCATGAGCCTCCACATGAATTAGCTCATTTGCTTATTTGGGAATTGTGTCTTCAGTTGCATCTTGTTTTTGTGCAAAGCATATCTTCTGTCTGAGCAACTGTCTAGGTGTCTAGGTGAATGGTTAGTTTTGTAGGAAGTCCGGCTTCTGTAATGAAACTGAATTTCCCATACATTCCATTGTAACCACAGGTATAAGATATATTTTCAGAATTGTTTTATTTGGACTAAAAAAAGTGTGAACCCAACAATGCGACTAAGAAAGAATTTTCTGAAGTCAGGAAGTACATGGGATGGACGGGTAAAAATCACTGCAACCAAACAATTGCAATGACAAAACAACAGCAACAATAAACGTGAGCAAAGCTGAAAGGCATTTTAATAGATCATCCCCATGAAGAGCGAGCGCTCTTATGGGTAAGAAATCTGATGGGTGGAAAGGACCCCAGAGACCAGGGACATATAATCTTCACATGGGGTTATGAACAGCACAGGCATTTAAGTGGAGCACTCATGGTATTCCATAGAATAAATACTATATTCCGTAATGAATGAATGGAGTGATGTTTACAGTGTGACTTTGGCCTTCTGATAGCTACTAACATCTAAAAGTTGGAATTACATTTTTAGTCACTTACCTTCCATACTTTGACATTATAAGCTATTCATATTTTATTTGTCTCTTTTGTCGTAAGTAAGCCGTTAACCCGAAAACGGGTCCACAGATACAAGAGGGCTTGGATGTGCAATGAAAAGTCAGAGGAAACCTACATTTCCAAGATTTTATGAACTAATTGCCAATGGGAATATGCATAAACTTGGAAGCAATTTCTTTGGTTAAATGAAAAAGTTCTTCATCCAAATTGCAAAATCACATGGGCTTCACATCAGGGCCAAAGTTAAAAGTGACTGAATTGGTCATTTGAAGGAAAATCTTCAATTTATGTTTTAATACGGTTCTTTTAAAAGCTGAACTAGTTGGGGCGCCTGGGTGGCGCAGTCGGTTAAGCGTCCGACTTCAGCCAGGTCACGATCTCGCGGTCCGTGAGTTCGAGCCCCGCGTCAGGCTCTGGGCTGATGGCTCGGAGCCTGGAGCCTGTTTCCGATTCTGTGTCTCCCTCTCTCTCTGCCCCTCCCCCGTTCATGCTCTGTCTCTCTCTCTCTGTCCCAAAAATAAATAAAAAATGTTGAAAAAAAAATTAAAAAAAAATAAATAAAAGCTGAACTAGTTGAATCATTAACCAAAAACCTACAAACAAACAAGCACACAAAAAATGCCCAGGACCACGTGACTACCAATGAACTCTAACAGACCTCTAAGCAATCAGTACCAATCTTTCTCAACCTCTTCCAAAACATGGAAGAGAAAGGAAGACTTCCTAACTTATTCTATAGGGCCAGCATTACCCTGATACCAAAGTCAGCGAAAGACATAAAAAAAAAAAATAATAACTAATGTGCCCATGAATAAAACACAAAAATCCTCAACAATACATTAGCAAACCAAAGCAAGTAGCAATAGTAGCAATATGTACCATGAGCAAGTGGGATTCACTCCAAGAATGCAAGAGTAGTTCAACATACCAAAACCAATCAGTGTAATACCTCACATTGATAGAATGAAGAAAGAAAAGAAATCACATAATCATTTCAATAAATGCAGATTAAAAAAAACAAGCATCTGGTAAAATCTAGTGCCCTTTCAAGGTAAAAACAAACAAAAACTAAACTAAACAAGGAATAAAGGGAACTTCCCCGATGTAATGAACACCATTTATGTAAAATCCACAGCTAATACCACACCTGAATGAAACAAGCATTCACACTTTCACCATCTTTTCAGCATTGTACGCGAAGTCCTAGCCAGAGCAATTAGGCAAGAAAAAGAAATAAACAGACACCAACATTGAAAAGGAAAAAGGAAAGTTGTCTCTATTTATAGAGGATATAATCAGTTGTATTTCTGTAATGAACTGTCTGAAACAGAAATTAAGAAATCAATTCCATTTACAACAGTATCAAAAAGAATTAGGTACTTAGGAATGATTTGAGGAGGTACAAGTCTTGTACAATGAAAACTACAAAATATTGCTGAAAAAATGCAGGCATCTGAATATAAAGACACCCTGTGTTCATGTGATAGAAGACAATAGTGTTGAGATTGTAGGACTCCCCCTAACAATCTATGGATTCCTTTTAATAGCTATCAAAATCTCAATGGCTTTTTGTAAAAGTAGTAAAGCTGGACATACATTTGTAAGAAAATTCAAGGCACATAGAATAGTCAACTCTATCTTGAAATAGAAGAACAAAGTTGGAGGACTTATACTTCTTCATCTCAAAACTCTTTCCTGCATCAAAGGACACTATTCAGAATGAAAAAAAGAACGCACAGAATGAGGAAGAATTTACAAATGACATATCTGAAAAGGGTCTAGTATCCAGTATATATAAAGAACACTTACAATTCAACAACAAAAAGACTAAAAGCCCAATTAATGCATGGGATATCAACATGAACAGTCATTTGAGGAATGCAGATAAAACCACAATGAGATAATGCCACTTCACACCCACTAGGATATCTAGAATCATAATCATAATCAATAGGAAATAAGTGTTTGTGAGAATGTGGAGAAATTAGAACACTGTGCATTGCTGATCAGAATTTCAAGTGATGGAGCCACTCTGTAGGACACTTTGGATGATCCTCAGTAGGTTAAACCTAGAACTGCCACATGACCCAGCATTTCCACTCCTAGGTATATATCCAAAATAATCGAAAATAGGTGTTCAACCAAAAACTTTTATGCGAATGTGTGTTGCAGTACTTAATACAGTAGCAAAAAGGCGGAAACAACTCAAATGCCCATCAAAGGATGAACAGATAAATAAAGTGTAGTATAGCCATACAACGGAATAGCATTCTGGTATAAAAGGGGATGGCGTACAGTTACATGCTATAACACAGATGAATCTTGAAAACTTTGTGTTAAGTGAGCAAAGACACAGAGGCCACATATTGTGTTATTCCACTTACATTAAACATTCAGAATAAGCAAATCCATATACAGAAAGCAGATTTGTAGATTTTAGGGGACAGGTGTATAGTGGGGTGGGAACTCAATGTGTAGGGGATTTCCTCTTGGAGTGATGAAAATGTTCTGGAGCTACATGGTGGTGGTGGCTGCACAAGGGTGTGGAAGTACTTCACTGCCACTGTGTTGTACACCCTCAAGTGGTTAAAACGATAAACTTTATGTTTTGTGTATTTTACCACAGTAAAAAGCTGAGCTATAATGGCCAGTTTCTCCAAAGCAATGAAATTATTTTTTTATTATGCATCTTGGCAATTTTATACTTTAAACGCTTATTTTTTTTTCTGATTAGAAAAACAGTATTTGTTTACTAGTAAGGTTTCAGCCACACAGAAGCACTATGGGAAAAATAAAACATACCCATGTTCCCACTACTAACAAGTAGCCACAGTGAGTTTTTAATGTCAATCCTTCCAGGCTTTTTTGTCATGGGCATAGGGGTGTGTTCACACACTCATGGTTGTTATTTGCATTTTTAACAAAACTGTTATTATGCAGTACATAGGCTGTTATAATCTGCTTTCCCTCTTGCTATATCATGAGCATTTTCCTATTGTCATTTCATGTTCTCCCGCATCACATTAAATGGCCAGATAGCATTCCATCTTATGGTTGTAACATACTTTATTTAGCCAATTTCTATTGCTGGATAGATCCTAACATTTTAGAGTCGGAATACACTATAGACAATGTTGTGTCCAAGTTATTTCTTTCCCAAGCTTTATAGCTGCAAGCCTTAAGCACATGGCACACAAAAACCATTCGACATTTTGAAAACAGTGTCAATTTTTCACTTTCCAGCTGGATTTGGGTATTGCAGGGGCTTTGGATTTGCCATTCAGGAATCTAAAAGATGGAAATAGTGGATGGGTGGTAGGAGGGGGCAACGAGCCAGGTGTGAAATAGTGCCCAAGGCATCAAAAGTCTATCCTGAATGGTTTTGTGTCCCTGAAAAATAGATATGGCAGACCACAAAATAGGTTCTATTGAATCTGTTGATGACAGTTCCATCATGCAAAATGGATAATGCCTTGACAGAGAAGAGACTAAGTAGAGAACGGGTTGAGGTGAATGTGTCTCTCAGAGTCAAGCAGCACTTTCTCTTCCCCACAGTTCACAGAACGAGAACATGCAGTCATTCGGTCTTGCTGTGCTGAGCCTCCCTTTGTGTTTCTGGAGGCACGGGTGCCAGGCAGGAGAAGTCGTTCTTGACGCTTTTTTTTTTTTAATTTTTTTTAATGTTTATTTATTTTTGAGACAGAGAGAGACAGAGCGTGAATGGGGGAGGGTCAGAGAGAGGGAGACACAGAATCTGAAATAGGCTCCAGGCTCTGAGCTGTCAGCACAGAGCCCGACGTGGGGCTTGAACTCATGGATCGCGAGATCATGACCTGAGCGAAGTCGGCCGCTTAACCGAATGAGCCACCCAGGCGCTCCATTGACGCTTTCATTTCAACTGCCCATCAGTGTCAGAGACTTCAGGATATTCTCTGATGATGTCTTTAAACCCAAATGAGTCACATCAAGGTAGAAATAACTGCGTTCCTTGAGGTCTACACGGCATGTGACACATACTCTGGATGTTGGAGGATTATCGAAGCAGTTGTATGTGTTTCCTGGGGTGTCCCTCATGGGACGGAGGCTTTCCAATTAAAGTGCTGCACTCTCCCTGTCACCGAGGCATTTTCCACAATAGGGTGGCTTCTCAATATCACTCCCCATTGGCTTAGTTGGGCTTGGTAGAGGGTACAGGAGGCCACCTTGCCTGGTCTTAAGCTGAAGTTTTCAGTCCAAGTTAGATTGGTTTTATGAAGAATCATTCCTAGACTATTTTTTTCAAATGTGTTGAATGGATTTTTCTTATTGAGCTATAGAAAATTTTCTATCTCAGGCACCAACTATTTTTCTGTTGTGTATGTTTCAGTTTATTTCCACATCTTTTGCCATCAAACTATGTGCATAGTATAGAGAAATTTAAGAATCTCATGTAACCAAACACGTCTTTCTTTCCTTCCTTGTTTCTGTACTTTATGACTTAATTTAGCAAGGCTTGCCCTCCCCAGTAATTAGTATTAGTTTTTAATATTTCTTTGTATTTTATTCCTAGGCTTATATGACATCCCCCTTCCATTTCGCTCTATTATCCACCTGAATTTAGATTTGCATGTCATTGGAGGCAGGGGATGAAGAATACTGTTTCAAGACCACCACCTATATAATCTTATGTTCTCCACTAACAAGTGTGTCTTCAGGATGCATTTCCTTCCTTTGGAAATTAAATCTAGAAGCAAGTCTTGCTTGTGAACAGTCAGAGAAGCTTCATTTGGTGTGAATTCCCAGTGGTCTTACTTCAAATCAAGGCCAGTACAAAGCCTGGACGCTTATTTCAGTGATCCTTTCGGCTTCTTTCCAAGGGAAGACATTGTAAGGTCATTCACAGATTTATAAAATGTGTTCTCATGGCTTGTGCTGGCTACAGAGGAATTTCTAGTATGGCCCAGTATGCCTTGAAAAATTTGATGAGCTTTCCAGAATGAGTAGGTAAGTCTGTGCTGTAAGATCAAAAGCCCTAAGTCCAGATCACTGTCTTAAAAAAGCCTTCTTCTGAGTGCCTGGCCAAGGGCCTTTGCTTCTTATGCAGCTGTCAAAGGTAACAACAGGAGAGCCACTGGCAGGTGAGGCCTCCCCAAGGTAGGACTTAGAAAGGACTTACAATGCTCACCCTTTGCAGGGAGGGGCATGGTCTAGAACCTCAGTGATCCCGGCTCCCCCCTTTTTGTCTTTCACCAATTTCCTTGTTCAGGGAGAGGTTTACCTTTGCCAGAAAAAGGCTTCTAGTTCAAGCATACATCTGTCTGTGGGGACACCGTGTCCCCTCTTTCCCTTACCAGACCACAGACAGTCAACAAAGAGCATCTTATAAACACATCAGAGCCAGGTAAGGTTAACCAGAAGGAAGGAAATGACACTGAGTGATTGGGGTGCAATGATCCTGGGTCACGCCAAATCACCACAGCTTGAACTCACAAAGTCTTCTCTTTGCTCTTGGATGTCTCCCACCAGCACCTCTGGACGCCCGGTGGAAGCATCACCACCCACAGAAACTTTCCACTGCTGGTTCGAGAGCCTTTTTTCCCAACAGAGCAGCACAGATGGATGGTGTCAGCAGAGGGCTAGGTGAGTCAGCAAGGTCAGGCCAGACCATTCAGCCCACGTCTGTGTCTAGTTGAGCAAACAGCAGAGCCTAGGGGATGCTGTCGGGAGTATTCTACCACTGATGCAGTTTGTCTTGCTGGCCTTGATCTCTGATGCAATTAACAAATTCATAGTGAATGTACTCCTCATAGCTTTGTGCCCTGGAAACTTCTGGGAGATTCCTCTCTCTCCTGCACGTTCTAAGAAGCTGGTGAAAGACAGGGAAGGTGGAATTTTTATAAAACGCAATCCTTCCTGGAGCTAATGCTGAGTTATGCTTCCTGCCCTCTAGACACGTGCTCCCATTCAACTTCAGCAGGAGCATGAGGCACTTGCCTGCCACATGGGCACATGGTGGGAAGTGAGAGAGACAGAGAGAGAAAATGCAGATATATACGTATCTGAGAGAGAGAGAGAGAGAGAGAGAGAGAGAGAGCGCGAGTGTGCACGTGCCTCAGATGTCTGCTCCAGAATTTTCCCCTTCATCCCTTTACTTGCTGGGCCGCCAGATGGAAAATGTAAAACAGCGCTGCTGCAGGAAGCCCTGTGACTGCCCGGGGTCCTGAATGATGTCTTTTGCCAACTTAGAGACTGGACCTTCTCCGGGTCTGAGGCTCCTTGTAGAGATTGAATTCCAGGATTCCAGAAGGCTCTCCCCTTCTTACAAAAGGAAACGATTGTCCAGGCAACAGTCCATGCACATCTGGCAAAGGTACAGATAACTTCTTGGAATCGAGCTCAGTATTTTACAGCTCTGGGCGCTCGAATGCTCTCTTGGTGACCACTAGACCCAGCCCTCAATCTTTCTTCTTTGAAAGAGAGGGTCTCCCAGAAGTCCAGACGTGTGATGAGGCACAAGGAGAGGTGCACCTGCTTACCGCATTGTGGTCACCACAGAGAAAGTTAGGGGGAAGAGGGCTTTGGGTTGACTGGGGACGCTTGCTGCCCTTGGCTTGGCACCTCCACCCTCACGGTCGGGAACCTGGCCAGGGAGTAGCAGATGGGCCCAGGGCTGGAAGCAGCCAAGAGACTGCTTCTGCACCCAGCGTGCTTGTGGATGAGCGAGTCTCTGAGTCACAGCATCAGATGAGTTTGCCTCCATGGCCTCCAACCCTTGGCTGAAGGATGAGGGCTCTCTCCATCTGCTCCGGAATTTACAGAGTGGAGCCCTTGCCGAGAAGCCCACTCAGGAGGCCTTTCTGAGAGCTGAGTGAATGTTCTACAGTGTGTGTCGACAGCTGGCCTCGTAGAAGACCCGTGTGCCGGGGACCCTGGAGAAGTGCATGGCAGGGCTGGCAGGATTTGGCTCTGAGAGGCAGTGACATGTCCCCTGACAGCCTAGGTGACAGAGGGCTCTTCGTTCGTTGCCTGGGCTTCAGACCAAACACTTCCCCAGAGCAAAGAGACACCGTTTAGCAAACTTGAAGCCAAAGCTAACATAAGAGGCAAGGAAATCCATGCAAAGGGTGTCAGTACCAAGGGCTAAACACCCGATTAGCACTCCCAGCCTATGAGGCCATGTGCTATAGTGGCCATAATGGGCACTGTCCCTTTCATCTTCAAAGCAGCCCTAGGAGGCCAGTGCTGTGTCATTATTGTGCCTGTTTGACAGCTGAGACTCAGGCTCACAGAGGCCCAGATGCTTGCCCTGAGTTGAACAGAAGCAGAGGAGACAGGACCCCAACCATGGCTGTGTGATGCAGCAGTAACATTGACTCCTTCAAACCTGTGCTGTGAAAAGTGGTGGTATCGATACATTCTTTGCAAACTAACTAAAGATAGTGAGAAGACAGAAAGCGCCCTCTCTTTCCATTTGAGCTCCCCGCGCATCCCTCCCCATCTCCCCAGCAGCCAGGCCCGGTGGCACCTGGAGACAAACTTACTTTAGCACATGGCTGCTTCTGGCCCTGCTGGAATTCCCTGGGAAGCTCTTTTCTCTTATTCCCAGTAACTGCTCTTGGTGTAAAGTTCTCAGAGGTGAAGCTTATCCTGATCCATTTACCTCCCAGATGCCTAGTTTTCTTCTCCCTCGGGGTCTGACCCCACTTCTCCTCCTCGCCCTCACTGGTGTTGGCCTTTGCAGGTTGGAAATCGGAAGGCGCCCTGCAGTCTCCTTGTTGGCACTGAGCTGGAGACTGGGGTGGGTGGGCACAGTGCCCACAGTCTGGGGAAACCACAGCCCGGTGAAAACGACAGCTGCTTCCTTACAAATGTGACCGAGCAACCCCTCCTCCTCCACCTGGAGCCCTGGTGGGGCTTGTTGTTTCACAATAACAAGTTAGATAGTGTGTGTGTGTGTGTGTGTGTGTGTGTGTGTGTGTGCGCGCGTGTGTGCGTGTGCACGTACACACGTGGGCACCCACATGCACACTCAGCTTCCTGGTTGCTCAGATACAAAAGATGAAAATGTTGTTTTGGGGTTTTAAGGTCTCTTATTAATGTATATTATATATATAATAAATATAATATTATATATAATATATATAATAAATACATATACATATAATATTATATATATATACATATATAAGTATATATATATATATATATATGTGTGTGTGTGTGTGTCTATATATATATGTATAACATATATGTATCCAAATATATGTACATATATGTGTGTGTGTGTGTGTGTGTGTGTGTGTGTGTGTGTGTATAAATCTAGCTTTCTTTCCATGACTTATAGCCTACACGTGCAGGAAGTCCCTAACCTTGGTCCCCATTCAGCCCCTCCACTCTGCAGAAGAGTGTAGACATTTCTTCCAGAAAGGTTTGGTGTTGATTGGCTGTTACGTGCATGTACTTAGCAAGCTCATCGATTGTTCATTTGCAGTCAAAATGCCAAACCCCCAGCCTCTGGGTCCACCATTCTGTCTTCCTGTTCTGTCCCCTGCCTCTCTTCCGTCTAGAGCAGGTGGCGTTTCTGCCACAAAACTAACAAATGTATTTGGGGGCTCCACCTTGAGGTGGGGTGCTCCTTCAGGGTGATGGCGAATACCAAGCATCAAAGGAAGCTTCTAACTCATTTGAGAACAGAGTAGAAGAAAGTTTCAGGAAAGCCCGTTGTCTTGGTTCTGAATGCCAGAACCAAATACCACAGACGGGACACTCAGACAAAGGGAATCTGTATCTCAAGGTTTTGGAGGCTGGAAGTCCAAGGTCAAGGTGCCTGCAGAGTAGGTCTCTGTGAAAGTCCCTTCCTGGCTTGTGGCTTCCCATCAGCTCCCAGTGTCCTCCCAGAGCCCATGCTCTGTGCTTGGTGCTTGTGCTCTTGGCACAGTCTTGTTGGATTAGAACCCCACCCTCATGACCTCATCTAACCTTGATTACCTCCTTGAAGGCTCTACCTTCAAACACAGTGACATTTGGGATTAGGGCTCCAATCTAGGAACTCTGGGGAGACACACATTACTACAAGTTACTACAATTTAACTATAACCTAAAAGCCAAGATGAACATATTCCTCCTACACATGTAGATTTCAATGAGTTTCTTTTTTCCCTTTTTCTATTCCAGTTGGGAGAGTGCATTGTGCACCAAGAAAGCTCAAGTCCCAGTAGGCAGAGGGGAGAAGTACCCTACAACCCCTCCCATACCCCCTGTCTCCACTGTTACCAGGGACACGAGCGTAGCCATGCATGCCGGGACAGATGCCCACCAGCCTGTGCCCTCCCGGTGAGGGGGTCCCCGCTGGCCCTGCTCCTGGCCGGTGTGTGGGTGTTGGGTCTCAGACTGTCTCACACCTCACTCAGATGTGCACAAACCATGTGGTTGCTCTGTTTTTGCAAGCGGCTGCTCCAGTGTCCTCGGGGGTCCATTATTTGCCATGTAGCAAGTGGGGGGGACCTTCAGCCCAGCCCAGTGAGCTCGGTCTGAAGAAAGAATTTACATCCGGTAAAACCTTGGATTGCAAGTGACTTGTGCTGTGAGTCTTCTGCAAGACGAGCAAACACTTGTCATAAATTTTAGCTTGATAAACGAGCGATGTCTTGCCATAACGAGTCGTAGGTGGCACTGAACGTTCCATGATCACAACTGAGCCGATGGTTCTTGAAATTCACCTTGATCTATGAGTGCTGTGGATTCCAAGTGTGTTTCTGGAACGAATTAGGCTCACACACCAAGGACTTACTGAATTTAGTTTAGCATGTTTGGTCTCTTCATGTAAAGATTCAGACTTGGGTCACATTCCTCTGTCCCTCTGCAGGGTTGAGGCTGGGTGGGTGTAGAGGCACAGCTTGTGGCCTGCTGGTGGCAGAGGACAGAGGGAGACCATAGGCTAGGGAGGCACGGGCCCCTCTGGCTGTGGCCTGATGCCCGTTCTACACCTGGGACATGGACGATGCCCTGCCTTCCCAGGGAGGTGCCTGTCCCCGGGGACTTTCACACCGTGGCGCCTCGCCGGCACATGCTCCCCCTTTAGGAAGCCAGGCTCCTTCTCACAGCCTCAGCCTGAGCCCCAAGGGTGTCCTCATTAGGAATCTTAGAGGGGTGGTGCTTTAGGGACAGGGGACCTTCCCCCTGTCCTCCTGTTCCCTGCTCCCCCGTGGCTAAGGGGTGCCTTGGCTGGTGGCGTGGGGAGAGGGGGTCTAATGAGGCCTGCTGGAGAAGTGTTTCAGTTCAAGGTCTGAAACGTTGCAAAGCTTCCCCCCAATCGCACACCTCCTTTGCACTCTCAGCCTTTTGAAGTGGCTCAGCTGACTCGAACCAGAGAGATTCAAAGCTGAATTTCAAACACTGTTCATTTCTTATTTGAGAATAGGGAAGGCAGATCCTCAGATGGTGAATGCACTGTGTCTGTTCAGGGGAGAGAACGTGAGCTGCTGCGGGACCTCTCGGGGATGCATAGCCAGGCTCCTCTCTGGGCTCGGGCGTGCGGGGGGCAGGGGGTGGGGGCGGTGGGGGGTGCCGGGACAAAGCCTTTCAGACACAGGGCACAAGTCTGCAGCACCTCACTACAAATTTAGCAGCAAGGCAGCGATCACACAGTGATGATAAATTAAAAGATGAAAAAATAGAGATTAAAAAAAGGGAGAGAGCAGCTCAGCTCCTGAACAGAAGCCAAGCAGGAATTTGCTCCCAGAGTGGTTGGCGGTGCATCAGGGGTGAGTCAGGCTTGCACCCACTTTCTCCTGCCGCCAGGGGCAGTCATCACCTTTATTCTCTCTGGAAGGCACGCAGCATGGGGCGTGCGTTCACCTTCAGGGCTTGTGAGCACATCAGACGTCTCATCTGGATGTAACGCACCCAGGAGTGCAATTTCTCAAGTTGGCAATTTAAGCCATAGGTGGAGAGGTGGAGTGATCTCCCTGCTCCCTCAGATTCTGGGAGTTGTGAGGCCACCGGAGTCCTGCCCCAGGCCTGGGTCCAGTGGAGACTCAGCCCTGCTGGCTGCTTGAATCCTGGTCTCCTTCATTTGCATGCTGATTATCCAATTAGTTAATGTTCCCTTCTCCAGCTGAGTGGGCTGGGGTGGGGGGAGTGGAGAAAAATAGTAGGGTGGAATCTCAGGGCCATAGTAATGGCTTTCTACTCCTTGTGAAGCATTTGATGGGTGTTTTTCCACAGAACTTAATTCAGTTTTGAATATGAATCAGGATGAAAACAGAACAAATCTCATAGCAATCAATAGAATTTCGCCATGGTGGATCTCGGGGTCATTTAAGATGAACTGGCACAAGGCAAGCTAAATCAAACAAATAAAGGCTTCACACCTTTACCAGAGAGGTCGGACAAGGGCGTCCTTTAGGGTAGAAGTTCTTAGCTGGGGCCTCACACCTCAGCATTACGGGGTCCGTGTAGTCCTGGATATGGGATTCCAAGCCAGCTGGTGTGTCATTTAGGGGGGAAAGGATCCTTAATTTTTTCATCAGATTTTTAGAGCAGTGTCAGGTGGTCCCCACTGGCTTTGGCAACACTGTTTAAAAGAAGATTCAGGGATTGATTAGAAACCACAGGGGAGAGATGTTACCAGACCTGGGCCTTGGAGATGCAAATTGTTGCCGTGTGTGTGTGTGTGTGTGTGTGTGTGTGTGTGTGTGTGTGTGTGTGTGTTGAGGGTGCACTCATACCCTTGTGCGGGTCTGCCAGACATGCTAGCAGAGTGAGAAGAGCACTGGCCCAATATCTCAACCCTGTTTCTGTCTCCCACTGTGTGACCTCAGACAAGTTTCTCAACCTTCCTGTGCTTCAGCTTCTTACATGCAGAATGGGGACAGTCGTGGTGTGCATGCCATAGAGGCTTTGAAGATTAAAAGCATCATTCCTCACAAAGATCTGCAGACCGCACAGCAGAGACAGAGACACAGTGGTCTCCGGCTGCTTTGGGCCTCCACTTAAGGCAGCGTCGCCGTTTCTATTCTCGATCCCGCGCGCTTCACGCTGCCGGTCATTTCTGTGTTAGGTATGGGCAATGAGGCACTCGGCAAAGTGCCTGGCGCGAGGTGAGCGTAGTGGAGAGTCAAGGCATGTTTGTTGGGGTACAGTGCTGTCTGCCAAGTGCAGCCACGCAGTGCGAGAGCCATCCAGGGTGCCTGGCGGAGCCCAGACTTCAAAGCTGGTGACGGCCGCACTTCTGTGAAGCCCTCCTCCTCTGTGCTGATGGCGACAACTTCTATTTGTATTTTCATTGTCTTTCTCCTAAGAGATACATTTTGTGGCCTGCCATTGAGTCTTCTTCCCAAAATGCAGCTTGGAGATTTTTTTTTTTTTTGAGATAAACTATCCTGTGAAGAAAGATAGATACTATATTTTAATCTGGGAACATTGCATTCGGAACGTCTTTTTTTTTTTTTTTTTTTTTTTAAGGCAATATGAGTGGTGCTATCATTCAGAGGATATGGACGTTTCGACGAAATTTACATCCAATTGTGCCTTTGAAGCTTTACCAGCCCTGGGCAATATCATCTTTCTGTCTGGAAACAGCAGTGGCTATGATGTAACACATGATCCCGGATCATAGTGCCCACACCACGAAGGTCCGTGTCCACACTTCTCCAGGCCTGTTGTGGCTAAGATCTTTACACGGGAGGGCCCCTGCCCTGACAGATGTCGTGTACCTATCGGAGCGAAGCCAGGGAGGTCTGCTGCTTAGCGCAAAGGCGGTATCCAACCCACAGGGAGGACACAGGGCCTGGCATTGAGCCACTGGGGAGCACTCTGCTTAATCCTGCCCCATTTTGGAAACAATGGGGAGGAAGGTGAGCTTGGTGGTTGAAGGCACCTAAAATTGTCACCCTGGGGTGTTTCCCAGATTGAAACTAACTGCCTTTTCTCATAGCAAGAAAGATGCAAAAAAAATCAAGACCCATTAGTTTTGGTCCAGATAGAGCTGGGTGCTTCTATTTGATAAATATTAACCTGTAGAATAAGATGGTCCCCTGTGAGTTGATTCCACCTCAGAACTCCCTGAGAACCCAAGCATGGTCCCCTCGTCAATGAATCTTCCCGGCTGGTGCCCTCGAGCCACATGTACAGATGTAGGGCCCATCGATTTCAACATATGTAGGAGAAAATGCACCTGTTAACAATAGTCTTCTTACACATCTGTGGGATGTACAATACACTCACCTCCCCACAAACCAAAACGTGACCCTCTGCTGCAGACTTGGGGAGCACACCACAGTGTGCCTGATGTGATGCTTCTCCAGGAAAGGAACAAAACTGCATGACATCAGTGTCCACCCTTTCCAAAGACTTTCAATTCGCCGTGGTAATGGGGAGCGGGCCAAAACATGGGCAAGACAACACCAAAGATATTTTTTTTTTAATTTTTCTCCAATCGTTATTTATTTTGAGAGAGAGAGACAGAGCTTGAGCAGGGGAGGAGCAGAGAGGGAGGGAGACAAGCCGAAGCAGGCTCCAGGCTCTGAACTGTCAGCACAGAGCCCAATGCGGGGCTCGAACCCACGAAAGCAAGATCATGATCTGAGCCAAAGTCAGATGCTCAACTGACTGAGCCCCCCAGTCTCCCCGATGGTCTTATTTATGGAAACTGTGTGACATTCCTTCCATCCCCAGCCCCTCCCAGTGGGCACCCCGTCTGTGATTTGCTGAAACCTACAGTGGTTTTTATGAGGATGTGTGATCCCACCAATGGTGGAAACTGACCCAGGGTTCAAATTTGGTGGAACTCAGTCTGTGAAATGGATTACATTGCACCTTGCTAGAATGTAAACGCAAATTCAAGTTCACAAGGTGGGGGTGGGAAGGGATTTACTAAGAGCAAGAAAGACTTGAGCTGAAAATGCATTTTGAAAGCGTGGAATTGCGCTGATAGGTATGGGCGTAAGGAAGACAGGATTCTAAAAACATGTATTGGTCCAAAACTTGGGGCTGATGCTGGGCCGGTTAGTGGACAAATTCGGCTCAACTCTGACCTCACAGGAGGACGTAGGTCTAGAGGATGCACACTGGGGCAGGAGAGGGCCTCTCTGTCCGGACAGGCAGGAAGGAGCCCGTGAAGGTGGCCACCCGGAGGAGGTGGGGAGTGGAGCCAGAGGGTGGGCACGCCCACGATTTGGAATGCTGCTTTGGTGCTGAGCAGGATGCGGGATTGTGAGGAGACCCCTTGCTCTTTCAGACCCCAGCTTTGGGGACCTTGGGTCTGCAGAGTGTCCTGTTAGGTGACAAGCTACCAACATCACTAAAGAGTGTTATCTGCTTCCCTTAACCACGTGGCCAGGGTCGGGGCACATGGGTGGTTCCGCCAGTTAAGCATCTGACTTTGGCTCAGGTCATGGTCTCAGCTTCGTGGGTTGGAGACCCCCATTGGGCTCTGTGCTGACAGCACACGGATCCCGCTTGAGTTTTTCTCTCTCCCTCTCTCTCTGCCCCCTCCCTGCTCACGTACGTGTGCTCATGCTTTCTGTCTCTCAAAAATAAATACAAAACTTAAGAAAAGAATGGCCAGGGTCCTGACACTGTTTCTGCAAAGAGGGGGCCAGCAGCGGTAGGGACTCACTTTACTGGACATGGAATCGGGCTACAGATGTGTCACTGACACCGCCTGTGTGGCACAAAGCCTCACCCTCTGCCCTCGGTGTTTCCTGTTTTCCCTCTCTCTGTACATTTGTCTGAGTTTCTCCTGAAAAGCCAATACTCCTCTCAAGGAAGCAGTGACCCCTATAAGTAGTTCTAGGGAACTCCTAAACCTGGCCCATCTCTCTTTCTCTTGTTCCCAGACCATGGCTCTTAGGAGCTTTAATACAAGTTCAGCAAGTAAGAGGAAGGTGTGATGAGTGATAGTGACAGGTCGTTGTGGTTTGCTGGGCGACAGGTTACGAGTGTCCCCACAGTTCTGTGTGGCACTTCACTGTTGCTCTTCTTCAACATGTGGCTGAGAGTCACGGCCACGAGCACGGCTGGCTGTCTCTGATGTGCTGTGAGGATGCTGGGGTGGGTTTTTCTAGGGACCGGAAATCCTGGGTGCCTCCAGATGTTCTATTTCTCTTGGAAAAAAAGGCTCTTCTGGGGCCAGTACATAGAGAATCCTTTGTGCTTCTGTGAGGGGGTAGCAAAAAATATATGAGAACAACAACAACAAAAAGAAATCACCATCACGTTTACGCCCTGAATTTACGGACAGCCTGTCACGATGAAGTCAAAGATTGATACTCACTTTGTGGACTTAATTTCAAATGACTTAGTGGAAGGAAAGTAGGCATTCTCTTTGAACCACCCAAAATCCAAACACAGACTCCGACAGCCGAGTGTGAAAAGGGGCCGTTGGGCACTGCTGACCACCTGTCCCACGTTCACCTCCCCTTCTCTCTCTCCCTGCAGAGTCTCCCCCCGTGTCCGCCCCTCTGCCTGGCGGTCCACGTGGCTCCAGGGGCGCCAGCTGCACCTGGGGGGCCAGGCACATGCCTGCACGTGTGCACTGGGGGTCCTGGAGACATGAGGCCTCCTGGGTTCTGCCACAAGCATTCACACCCAGCCTCGGCTTTGGGATTCTGCTGTGTGTCAGGGCAGCGACATGCTGCAGCCACTTGCTGGTGGAGGCCAGCCCAGGGGACAGGTGAAGGGTGCTCCAAAGCCAGACGTGCAGGAAGATGGGCCCGGTGACTCCCTCTGTATGGCTGCCATTGGAGTGGGGGCCTCTTTATTCACAGGCAAGAGAGTCCCTGGAAGCTGAGAGCTAGCTGTTCATACTACATATCTGGGATCCAGGTGATCCCAAGGTGGCCTACTCAGTCGTTGTTGACTTCGGAGGCCCTTGGGTGGAAGTTTCTCGTGCTCCCGGAGCAGGAGCCACCCAGGCATGGCGTCATTCTCCCCGTCCTGCCAGGAGAAGGGCCTCGCACCCCTGTTCACCCCAGCAAGGCAGCAGAGTGGGAGCACAGAGGCCACTGCATTCCCTGGAGGCCTCAGGGAGGCTGCGTGATGGAGGCTTTTCATGCGCCAGATGCCCTGCACCGCCCACCACCGCTTCTGGTGCCTCTGCACGGCCCAGACCACCCTGGGCGTGGACCCCTGGGCTCCGCCTGTATGAGTGAGGGTCCCAGGTCTTCAGTGGCAGAGCATCCCCACCTGCACAGCCCTCCTGCCGCTCTCCTGACAGGCTGTCCTGCGACCCCGCCAGCTCAGCGTGGGCAGAAGTGCTGGAGGCCGGGGAGCCTGACGTGGCAACTCCGGCCACAGGCACGGCCGAGTTTGGAAGGTCGTGGGATGGGAATTGTGTCAGTGCTCAGCGGCTTCTTCAGTGTTACGGGCTATTTATTTTTGTGTTTATTTAGTTAGGTTTGGGTTAGAGGCTGGGGGGAGCCTGCACGTGCGAGTATGAGCAGGGGACGGGCAGCGAGAGAAGAAGAGAGAATCCCAGGCAGACTCCACGCTGTCAGCACAGAACCCGATGTGGGGCTCGAACCCACAAACTGACAGATCATGACCTGAACCGAAATCAAGGTCGGACGCTTACCTGACTTTGCCATGCAGGCTTCCCATGTTACAGGCACTTTAACTGAATTGGTGTTTCTGTGGTGAGCAGAGTGCAGGGCACCCAGGAAGGACCTAGTGCTTTGGGAGGCACCTGGCCAGACGATGACAAGAATTGCAGGGAGACCTTCTTTTCGGTAAGGGTTTTCTTCATGTGCCTTCAGAGTGCTAAGTCCTTCCCCCACCTTCTAACTAATTCCTCCCACCGACCTATTAGCTCCATTTTGTAAGTGAAGGCAGAGGTCAGAGAGGTTCAGGAACTGTCCAAGACACACAGCACGAAGAGTGTGGGATCAAGATTTGGACCCAGGGGCGCCTGGGGGACTCAGTCGGTTAAGCAACTGACTTCACCTCAGGTCACAATCTCACGGTTCGTGTGTTCGAGCCCTGTGTCAGGCTCTGTGCTGACAGCTCGGAGCCTGGAGCCTGTTTCGGATCTGTGTCTTGCTCTCTCTGCCCCTCCCCCCGCTTGTTCTCTGTTTCTCAAAAACACATAAACGTTAAAAACATTTTTTTTTTTTTAAATTTAGACCCAGCTTAGTCTGAATGCCAGACGTGCCTGGACTCTCGCCCGTTACTGACATGCCCGTTACCTAGACCTACGTCTCCGTGACAGTTTGCTCCTGTAGGGAATGTGACGGTGAGAGGCTGAAGGGTCTGACTTACCTGGTAGTTTAGAACCAACCGTTCATCCAAGAGGCATCGCGAACCTCCAGCTCTCTCCCGCCTCGTCCTTACCCTGCCTGCTGAGGAGACAGATGCCATTCAAACACTGGCAAGTCTCTGTCATTGCCCCCAGGGGAGGGGTGACCTTAGAACACAGGCCAGCCCCATCTGCCTGAGCTGGAAGAGGGCAGAGAAGAAAAACTACAGGGAATCCAAACACTAAGACCACAGCAACCCGTCGGCCCTTGGAGTTGCTGACTATGGGGTGGGTGGCTCTGGTCACTGGCTAGATCCCATGTCCAGGCAAGAGTGCCCTTTGAACTTGTCGCCCGTTGCCAAACCAGCCAGGCCCGGGCAATGCTCTGCTTCATTCCCCACCCATTGTCACCCCCTTTGAGGGGTCACATCACTCAAGGGGACATATGAGCTCTGCTGATGTTCAGTCCCCCGGTTTTTATTGTTGTTAATTCTGTCCTTTGCTGCGATCATGCAATTCTGCTTTGGAAATCATTTTAGGCAACACTGGTCTCATGAGTGTTAGAAGTGACTCTGTATTTTGGCCTGGGGGTGTGTTTCCAGGCTGTGTGAGTTCACTTGTGTTTTATGGGCCCGGCAGGAGGGTCTGGCCCTTCACCTGCGTCACAAATGTATGTGCGCGTACAGTATTGCACACAAGCACAGTATCACAGCCTCTCCAAGTGCCAGAGACATCTGTTTACGTGGGCCTTGTTCTCCATATACCCCCACACCTGTCTGATTTGGGCCAACGAAGGCCGCTGTGCAAATGAGCTGACATGCCACTCTGCCTGCAGGGCACAGACACGCTTCGTGCTTCCCCCGGGTATGGGGGCCCCAGGAGATGCTGTACGTCATTACCTATTAACACTGCATCCGATCAATTTCTCCGGGAATATGACAGGCTCGTTCTTCCCCTCCAGCTGCAGCCAGTGCTGGGGCCCATCCTAGGTTGGAGACGTTCTGCTCCCCTTGGAAATCTCGAGCTTTAATGACTGGTTAACATATCGACTGCCCCCACAAGCCCTAAGGCATCTCCTGCTAAAGGTCAGCCTGCAGCCAGTGTATAATGGCTGCTTCTCCGAGGTAATTAGTTACTTTCCTTTGATTAAAATTGGAAAATGCACAGAGCGGAACATTTGTGTCAGTTAACATCCACTGAGATGCATCTTCAGACCCATAATCGCTCCCCCGAGGTGGGAGGGCTGGCTTAGGGGACCTCAGACAAGTCGGGTCTGAGGTGGCGGTTTCTCGAAAATCAAGAAAGCACCATCATTCTCACCACGGTGAGCTAATCTTGGCACCGAGATGGCGTGGGACCTTGGAAGGTCTCGGGGAGATGTGTGCAGGCTTCCCAGATGCCAATCAACACCACCCACCCCCACCCACTGCCCTCCCATACTGCCTGCGGCGGCCAAGCCAGGGTCAGGGATGTCCGTATCTGATCACCAGCTGCCTCCTGCCTCCTGAACATGCCAACAACAGAGCTCATTATTCAAACAGATGTTTCTGTTTCCTTCAGATTGCTATCCCGAAGGGAATCGGGCTTTCTCGTTTGCAAAATGAAGACCGTACTTCAGTTTGTGCAAGATGTTAGGTCCCCCAAATACCCAGATCATTGGTAGAGAGGCTGACGGCTCAGGGCAAGAGGTTGGATGGGAAAATGGTCATTCTGCAGTCAGGGAACATTCTGTATTCTCGTGATGGGCCTCCGGCCCTTTATCTCTATCTCTTGAATATTCAGAATTCCGGAGAGCCTCACTCTGGAAGAGTCCCCCACCCCCTAGCCCCCAACAGGCAGGTTATACACCTGTGTCTACAACACAGCTCTGGGGGCCCAGCCTGAGGGGCGTAAGACCCCGTCCACGGGCTCCTCTCTGCCCTCTTGTTAGATACGTCTTGTGTTTACTCCCACACCCTCAGTGGCTGTCCTCTGTTTATAAATAATTTGTGTTGATCACTTAAAAGTCATAAGAGCACACAAAAATAACACGAAGGAAGTAAAAGTCTCCTGAGTCCCTGTTGGCCTGGTCTAACCCGTGGCAAATGGTGACTCGACGTTTTTATTCAAATCCTTCGACTTACTATTTCTTTCCACTTCTCTCCACCATTTCTTTGAGGGATGGGCTGGACAGCGTATTCATTTAGGAGTCTCTCCAAGTCAAGACCCTTTACAAAAATTGTTGCACACTCGTTGCTCTGTGGCTTTATAATAACTTAGCAACCTTTGCCCCAGTGACGAACATCCACTTAGTTTCTAGTTCTTTTTGTTTTTGGGGGGTGGGGGGTTTTACTGGCCAGGCAGCAGTGCTACAATGTGCTTGATGTACGTACCTATCCTCATGCACCAGCTCAGTCTTTAACTCCTAGAGAACTCTGGCTTCTAGGCACTGATAAGAAACGCAAGTGGTTGTTTGCAGAGCCTATCTCTGGGGAAAGCAAAGGCTGTTTTCAGCTCCACTGCCACCTTGTCCTGGAAGAGAGTTTGTTCCCATTGCACAGAAGACACCTTAGGCCTGGGGTCATCTTCTCAGATGTGCGAGGCTCTCAGCTCCCATCCCATTTACTCTTGGCTCCCCAGCCCGTATCAGCCGTACCTCTCGCGGTTTGCTGAGGTCCCCAGGAATGAGTGACGGACTCTCTATGTTGGAGAACAGTCCGTAGAAGTGTGTCTAGGTCCCTCCTGGATGCCCAGCCTCTGTTTACCTCGGCAAGTAGACCTCTCCCCATTCCTGTTTAGCTTCACAACATCAAGCAGATAGCCTTCCAGGGCCAGGAGGAGGCAGGGTTCCTGGGTCCAGACATTGATATAGCGGACAGGCAGAAGGGGGTCATAATTTCATGGTGTGGCCTCCAGTGGAAGTATTAGGAGTTCCGGTGGGGATTGGAGAAAGCCGGTTTCAACCGGTTAAATTATGCACACCGTCTGTCTCCATTCTTCTAAAGAATTTTAGGTAGAGGATTCTGATTTCAGAGCACAGGCAGGAGGGCCAAGTCCTTTGGGGTTTGGGGGGAAAGTGACATTTAGATACGACCAGGACAGGTCTTAAGTCCTGGCAGAATGGAATCCCTAAATAGAGTCCGCACATCAGAAGTCAGGAAGGTAGGAATGAGATTTTGGACTGGGATGGGGGTCCAGACTCTGGACAGCCTAGTAGGCAGGGGGTCAGGTTCTGAGCAAGGGTTGCAGGAAATTCCAAGAGCATTTGGAATATGTTGAAGAAAACCTGGACATTCCCAGGAGTTCTGGCTGCTCCCGTCTTTGCCTCCTTCGGGACACGCTTTCCCTGTGATCCCACACCTGCTGGAATCAGAGAGAGCCACTCTAAGGGGTCAGGGCAAGTACTTCCCGGCCATTGAGAAGCACATGCATTCACAGAAGGGCCATGGACAGCTTCAAGTTCGGGCAGGAAATGCGGCGCGTGACAAAGTTTGGGCAGGAATGTTGTTTTCTACTTTAAGATGCCTGAAAGGCGTTTTAACACTAACCTCCCATGTAGCTTTCCTGTGGATGATATATAACTCCATTTACCGCTGTAATCTGGGTAGCAAAATGAATACTCCATCGTTGTACTATGAATAGTAAATTAACCCAGATAAAAGTGTTCTCCAGCCAATCAAAACCATAAAGTAGCTAGGAGACTAAGATTAGTGAGCACATTCCGAAGGCAATTATAATGAATAACTAAAGAATACATTCACTTCAAGAGGGCAGACGGCTTCAGAAGCTTTCTGGTCTCTCCAAAGAAAATGAGGGTAGGTGGGAAGAAAGCTGAAGAAATTTCGTAAAAAGGACATATTTATTGATCTATGTGGGGCCATTTAGAATCGGTAATGGGTTCTTAGGGCGACTTGGGCGTCTTAGCCATCAGCAGGATCATTAAAGGAAACAAAGAACCAAGAAATTTTCCCTGCTCACCACCTTTTACAGCCAGGTCAGACCCAGAGGCTGTGCCTGAATCTCAGTGTGGCAACAGTTCTCTGTCTCTTGTGAAGAAATACCATTTTCATGTTTTAAATGTAAGTGTAATGCATGCTAATTGCAGACAGTATGGAACACTCACCAAAAAACGTGAAACGATACCAAAACCGATCCATAATCCTGTCACCCAGAGACAGCCATTATTAACATTTTGGGGTAACTCGGTTTTTAAGTGTTTCTGGGTATGTACATTATATGTTTGGATAGTCGTAAATTATTCTGTTCACTTAAGAATGATGGCTTTAATATTTTGGTAAAAATGATACAACTTATTATATAAAATTCAAGCCATACAGAAAAATGCAAAGAAAGGTTTTAAAAACTTTCACCTGGGGGCACCAGGGTGGCTCGGTGGGTTGATCATTCAACTCTTGGTTTCGTCTCGGGTCATGATCTCGTGGCTTCACTAGTTCCAGCCCTGCCGATGGGCTCTGTGCTGCCAGCCCGGATCCTGCTTGGGATTCTGTCTCTCCATCTCTCTGCCTCGTCCCTGATCCTGGCTCCCCTTCTCAAAATAAATAAATAAACTTAAAAAAACCAAACTTGCCCCTGAACTCTCCCCCAGGGAAGTTAACCATCCTGCATCTTCCTTCAGCTTATGGGCTAATTATGTGCTCTCTCAGAGAGAGAACAATTACCTTCTGCAAAAAATGGATGATTGTAGGCTATTTTCATGCAAAAATGGAATTTTTTTTTTTTTTTTTTTTTTTTTTTTTGTAATTTCAGGTAAGGAAATAAACAAACCAGAAGGACAAAACACAAGGCTGAAGGACTGTGGCACTACTGGAAACTGTTTCCAGGGGCCACACTGGTTCTTTTAAGAGATTCCGCCCATTCTCTCTCCTGGCTTTCTCTTCTTTGTGCTGAGACATGTCAGCTCATCGCATCTTCCAAGGCAGCAACAGGGCTCTGTGTAAGGCCCTGAGCCGCACATCCTGCTTTTCCTGACTTCCAGCAGATTCTCTAAGTCTGGTGGCTCAATCCCAGACACAACAATGGCCGGATACTGAGAAGTGTTCAACCCGTGGCCATGGTGACCCTCAGCTGTCTAGCCAGTCACTAAAGGGACATTCTTACATGTACCACCAACCCGCATCCTCAGGTGCTAGGGAAAGATGAACAAACACAAACACCAAACAAAGCAAATCTTCCAAGACCTAAGCAGTGATATCAGTGAATTAAGTGGCTTATGTGCGATAAGAGCAAACCAATAAACCTGAGCATCCAGAGCGGACAGGGAAAACCCCCAGCCTAGTCTTGCCAGATGGGAATTGGGGTCCATGTGGGCATATCATCAGATTTGTCAGGAGGAACCAAAAATCTAAATGTTTTTAATTTTTTTTGGTAATGTTTATTTTATTTGTTTTAAGGGGGGAGGTGATTGAGTTGGGGAGGGAGAGAGAGGGAGAGAGAATCCCAAGCAGACCCCGTATTGTCGGCACAGAGGCTGATTCCGGCTCGAACTCACAAACTGTGAGACGGTGACCTGAGCCAAAACCAAGAGTCGGGCACTGAACCGACTGAGCCGCTCAGGCGCCCCCACAGGGACCTAAATTTTTAACTGAAATCTCCTTACTTACATATATTGAGGGTAAGTTAGAAAATTGAAAACACCGCGCAAAGCAAACAAAACTCACTGATGGGTCAGCCGGATTTCTTTTGCTGTTCTGACACAATTTAGTACAATTCAGGACACCAGTTCAAGAATATCAAGTGAGCAGCAGACAATTTTTAGTGAAAGTATGACCCAGACAATATCTGGCACATATTTATACCAAAAGATATTCATTGTTGTTTGTTTTTCTGTGTTTTATCTGAGATTCAAGTTTACCTGGATATCTTGTCTTTGCTGGTGGGTTTTGGTGGATGATTTCCACCCCCCCTCATGGGGACCCCCGTCTTAGGAAGTCTGTGAGCTTTCTCTGTCTTCCCTGCCTCTGTCCAGATTTCAAAGTATTTGGCAGCTAAGTGTCATGTTTTTGTTTTGGTCCGTTTCCTTTTTCATTGATAATGTAGCTGTTTTTCTCTTACTATTATTATTTTTTTTAATTTTCTTTTTGTTTCCAGTAGGTTTGGAGGAAATTGTGGGGTAAGAATGTATTTTTTTAATGCCATTGATGAGCAGTCTCTACAGTCTGCTTTTTAATTTAACATTATATCATATATATCTCCCCATCATGAAATATTCCTATTTAAATTTTTTAATGTTTATTTTTGAGAGAGAGACAGAGAGAGAGCATGAGCAGGGGAGGGGCAGAGAGAGAGGGAGACACAGAATCCAAAGCAGGCTCCAGGCTCTGAGCTGTCAGCACAGAGCCCGACGCAGGGCTCGAACTGACAAACTGTGAGATCATGACCTGAGCCGAAGTCAGACGCTCAACTGACTGAGCCACCCAGGTGCCCCAACATTCCCTCATTATGAAATATTTTTAAAACACATTCACTCGTATGAATTTCCCAAACCTGTCTTAGGTGAAGTTCCGTTACATTTAATGCTCAGAAAACCTGTGTACAGATATTGGAGCTAGAAGCAGAACTGTGTGGGAGAAAGAGTCGATTCTCCAGCTTGTTCCTAATGGGGCTGGGAGAACAGGAGAACCGTCCACGGTGGGTCGGCTCTGACTGTCCTTAGCAGCCACTACAAATGATGGTTCCTCCCACAGCCCTGGTCCCAGATTTCCAGTGGCCTTCCTTAGCTTTACCTTACACAAGTCGGGTGAAGGATTTCTTTTTCTCCCCTAAATCATCTGGGGACCTCTTCTTATTAACTGTTGGTTTCTAATGAGCAAGGCAATCCTACCAACTGGGTTTGATGTGATTAAGAAAAGTGCTTTTTCAAGCTATTATTTTTTGTGGTGGGGATGATTCTCGGGTAATTAGGCCACACTGTGGAGACACGACTTGGTACATTGGCTTATTTGGGTTTTGACAATATGACTAAAAGTCCTAGGCTTTCGCCAAACAAGCTTCTGAGGACTGTTGGCATTCCATTTGGTATCTGCTGGGATCTGAAGTTGTGTGCGGGGGACAAGGGCAAATGCACAGCTAGGGGAGGAAGGGGCTGCCGTGTCCTGTCCACGTAATTCACCTGGGGGGAGGTCGCGCTGGCTCGCGGAGATGGTAAGGGCACCGTTGGGACCGCATACTGCTTCCCAGGATAACCACATTCCATGAAGAAGGTGGATGGCATCTACCCTGATGGCACAAAACACCGAGATAATTCCATTCTCCTTCCTGTTTTTTTCTCCAGATCCACTCCACTGTGGCACAGTGAGTCACGATCGTTCTCGGTTTTAGAGCTGGTGTTTTTAATTTTGTTGGCGGCTTCAAATGCCACTTTTATGAAGTTGAGAATCCTGTTATGTAGAAAGTATGAGGCACTTTGGGTGACATGTTGGGCCTCCACAAACTAGCTTTCTTCTTCTTCAGATACAGGACTGGATTGGCCTGTGGGTGTCTGTCTCGTGTGGGAGGCGTCCACCGGCCAGCGCTCTTGCACTCTTCCACCCAGTGCTTGCTGGCCGGCTCAGAGGGTCCATCCATCCTTGTTTTGGCAATGAGTGCCTTAGTCCGGCCATTTTTGGCTAGGGTAGTAAGAGAGAAAGAAAAAGAAATGGAGAGGAGAAGAAGAAAGGCAGAAGGACAGAGGAAGCGGGGGAGGAGGGAGGGAGCGGAAGAGGGAGAGCATTAGGAAAGATCGATGCTCCAGGACCACTCCACATGCAGAAGGACCACGGGTGTCAGGGTGAGCTTGAGGGCAGGTACTCAGAACATCATCTGAACTTTAAAGTGTCATCCCCAAAAAGAGAAATCAAATATTCAGTGGCTCCAAAATGCTCATCTATCCAATCACGAGTTGCACCTAGCACGCCTCTCCACCTGGAGGCATGGACACAAAAAGGGCTCCATTTCTAGAGCATCTCCTGGAGAGAAAGCTGTGATAAGAAGAAAAGGGAAAACACCCGAGTCTCCTGTGCCCCGCACACCCGCAGCCCAGGAGCCAAGGAGAGGCTGACCCTGGTGTCTTTCTTGCCGGCCGGACAGGACTTGATTCTCAGATGTGATTGAGTTAGTGGGGCTGTTGGCAAAAGCTTGTTTTGACTGGTAAACGATGCAAGTTTGGGATAGAAGTCGGTGACCGAGGAGGACGGTGGAATGTTGAGGTGTCCTCCTCACTATCACACGTCTGAACCACGGCTACTTCTAATTCTCCTGCCAGCACGCTTCTTATTATTTTTGCCAACCTCTTATTTCCAAACCCTGGTTTTGCTTCATTTAACCCTCTTTTCCTGGACCTTTTAGACAAGGCTCCCCGTTGGTGAAAAAACAGACAAACAAAACATCTAAGACACCACTTGGGACTATGTGGCAGCAAACACACTTTGGGGAGGCCTTGTCCTACAGAAGAGATGCTCCAGCGTGTGTAGAGACCATCAACGAGAAAGTTAGAGCAAATGAAAACTTTGTTCACCTTTAAAACAATGGAAAAGAGAGAGGGTGCATTTGAGCTGAGATTTTGAGACAGAAACAAAAGCCTCAGGTATCGACCGCCAGACAGCCTCTGTCCATCCTTCCCTTAGGACGCAGGGCAGGAAATCTGTCAGCCATGGAGCCACCTCTGTCAGCTTTGGACTCCCCCTTGCTTTTCGATGCTCCCTGTTTCCTGTAACAAGCCCCTCAGTTGTACACGGTGCCTGTCTTACTCCGCTACTGCCAATGTGGGAACCAGGCCCACCCAGTCTGGGCATCATCCCACTTATTCTGAGGAGCCTTCAGAAGAGCACTGTTTCTCAGCCGTTGGGCGTTTTGACAGTAGGGCCTCAGTAGGCCTGTCTGCATGTCGCAGGGATCCCTGCCCGCTGGGAGCTCATACCCTTTGGTACCTGGGAGGAGACCTCTACTCTTTCTGACTCCAGTCTTTTCTCAAAGAAGCTTCCCCGACCCGACACGTAAAAGGCGGAGCTCGGACGCATCTGCCAAGCTCCCCACCATGCTGTCTTCTGGCCTTGCTTCCCACCGACAAGACCCGTCCTTTGTTATACTGCGACCCTGGTGTCCTTAGGAAGGAGAGCCTTCCCTGGGACCCAGCCGAGACCCCAAGCTGCTCAGCGAGAGCAAAGGCAGGCAGTGATATTTCCTCATTGATCCCAGGCCTTAAGACCCAATGAAAGGACTGCCTACCTGTGCCAGCTGAACTTCAGAATTGTTATGGACCAGTGACTCATGATAACCTCCTTCCTTTCTTTTGGGACAGAAATGTTTGTGTTTTGTTGGTTTGTTTGTTTTCTGTGTGTGTGTGTGTGTGTGTGTGTGTGTGTGTGTGTGTGTGTGTGTTTTGTGTGTGTGTTTTCTGGTTATCACATGCCCGTGTTGGTTGTATGCTTAATTCATAGGTCTTCATTCATAGGTCTTCAGATTGAAAGTGGAATCGAGGGCCAGTGCACACAAGGAGACTCATTCACACCTGGACCTAATTTGGATAAAAATATCCTGAACTTTGAGCTGATGTTACAAGGGTTGGGTCTTTAAGAGGGAGGATTCCTGGGGTAGGGTGAGGGTATTTTTCATGCAAGATGAAAGTGAATAATAGGAGGCCAGCAGACAGGCTGTGGCAGTCTAAAATATGTTCATAAATTCTCTTTTAAGCCCTTCAAAAGGTGGACCTCCATTCCCTTTTCCTTAAGCATACGCCAGACGTACTGAATGGTTTTGAAAAATACAAGAAGGTGAAAGTGATGGTGAGTCAAAAACACTCTAAAGAGCAGATATTGTAGTTCCAATGGTGTTGTGATCAGGGGATAATCGATGGAAGGGGCAACAGGCCATTAGATGCTAGAATTCTATGAGTGGAAGAGATGAACATAAGAGAAGAGAAACAAAAATAATATAAAATCAGGGAGGGGGCAAGACATTAGAGACTCATAAATATGGAGAACAAACTGAGGGTCACTGGAGGGGTTGTGGGAGGGGGAATGGGCTAAATGGGTAAGGGGCACTGAGGAATCTACTCCCGAAATCATTGTTGCACTGCATGCTAACTAATGTGGAGGTAAACTTTAAAAATTAAAAATAAATAAAATAAAAAAAGAAGCTAGAATTGTACACCTATCAAAATTATCAATTAAATTTGAGAGTGGAATCAAGATATCTTCAGACGTGCAAAGACTCAGAACATTTGATTCTATTCATTCTTCATTAGGAAGTTATCTGAAGGTGTATTCCAGCAAAACAAGGAGAGAAAAAAATAAAGAAAAATTATAGTTAATAATAGCCAACATTAACAGTGTTTATTTTTGTGCCAGACACTGTTATGGGTTATTTTCACATTTTATTACATATTAACCACACAACAAACTTATAAAGTATATACAATTATGATTATTATCTTCTAGAGGAGGAAATAGGGTTATAAAGAAGCCAAATAACTCATCCAACATCCACGTTACACAGTTGGTAAGTGGAACAAGTAAAGTCTAACCCCAGGCCGTCTGGCTCAAGAGTCCAGGCTTTTAAATGCTCCCTAAATTCCCAGATAGCCATATTACCATGAAACCATGGAAACAAACGGGGACCTTAGCAGAGGAAAATCACAGGAAGGAAGCTATGAAGCAGACCTACTGAGTCACCACCTAAATGAGGCAGGAAAAGAGAAGGCTCCAGTAAGTGACCTCTAAGAGTTTAACAGGAAGATGTCATAAGTGGCATGATTTGAGAACACTGAAAGAGTGCAATAAAACAAAGAAGTGTAATTAGAAAACGAGAAACAAGAGAAGGAGAACGAGAAAATATCCATAAGATGGTCTTAGTATGAATGAGACAAGTGAAACATGGCGTGGTTTAAAGCACTGATGGAACACAAAGAAAAAGGATCCATTTCACCTTGATCCTAGAGATGTCCTCATTCAGCAGGTCCAAGGACTCCAGGAAGAGAGTAGTAATTCTAATGTTTGCATATTATTTAATAATCCCAATAATTTAAACCATTTATTAGTTTTCAAGTTTTAGAATCAACCTTAAACAATGGAAAGAGACTTGATTGCAGAGCGTAATACCAGTGTTAACAACAATGACAAACAGAAGTCCAAAGCTGATGGGAAACCGAGAAAAAGTGCAGCAAGGTTGAGGAAGACATTTATCTTACAATGTAAGGAATGAAAAATGATAGTACAGGTAAGGGAAATAGGTCTCTATTTTAAAATTACATCTTGTGGGGTACCTGAGTGGCTCGGTGAGTTCAGAATCCAACTCTTGATTTTGGCTCAGATTATGATCTCACTGTTCATAAGACTAAGATGAGCATTAGGTTCTGCACTGACAGAATTCTCAGAATTCTCTCTCTCTGCCCCTATCCTGCTTGAGCATATGCTCTCTCTCTCTCTCTCTCTCTCTCTCTCTCTCTCAAATAACATATATTCGTTCACACATACATACATACATACATACATACATACATACATACATAGATACATATATACATACATAAAATTATATCTTGTGATGGTTAATTTCATGTTTTAACTGGGCTAAGCCACAGGGTACCCAGATATATGGTTAAACATTATTTCTAGTGAGTCTGTGAGGACATTTCTTAGTACAGTGAACATCTGTATATCAGGAGACTAAGCAAAACATATTGCCTTGACAAACACTGTGTGGCCTCAACTAATCGGTTGGAGACCTGAATGGAACAAAAGGCAGAGTAAGAGAGAATCCACTGTTGTGTATCTGAGTGTCTTCAAGCTGCGATATTGGTCTCCTGACTTCAGACTCAGACTTGGAGTGGAACATACATCATCAGCTCTCCTGATTCTTAGGCTTTTGGAGTCTGCCTGGCACTAAACTACTGGATCTCCTGGGTCTGCCCTTCTCAGCCTCCGTAATCCTGTGAACCAATTCCTATTGATACTGAGTCTCTGGAGAACCCTAACTGGGACATATATGTAACTTCAGCCATTATGTCTTTTTGCCCTCAGATCCAGTTCCTGCACTTCTCCTACAGACTGTGTTTCCTGGTTCCTTGCCACCTGGCTTCCAGAGGGGTTTGACCAATGGGTGTTTGATGGGAGAAAGGGAGGAAGGTATAAGCCCAGAGGTTTTTCTCTCTCCCACTCCACTTGCTACCAGTGATTTTATCTCCTCCAAATTCTAGCTTCTTTCCAAGAGCCTCTTCTCCCATGTTCTCAGTTCCTGCTAGGTATGGTTCTGAGTTTCTCTAGCCCTGGGTGTAGAAACAGCTTTCTGATGATACTAATTCCTGATTGCTTCGCCATCCTTTGTTTGGCTTCTGGGATTTCCCATCACGTGTGTAACTCTTTAAAATACCGATAGTGACTCACCTGCTGGCTGGACCTGACTGAAACAGTATAAAGATAGAAGTTCAGGAATATATCGGAAGGTGAGGAGAGAGAAGACAGGTGGCTTAAGCGACCTATACGTCATCTTCACATAGGAAGTCAGTAGACGGTGCTTAAAACTGACAAATCAATAAGCAGCAGTATGCTATATTACTTATATTCATGAAGATACCTAAGAAAAGAATATAAACCTGGAACAGTTAAAAGTGTTGCCTCAAATAATGGAGGCAGTAAAGAGACCTGTGGTTGCCAGGAACTCAGAGGGGAAGGGACAGATGAATAATAGATGAAGCACAGGGGATATTTACGGCAGTGAAACATCATGTAAGACAGTGAAATGCTTTGAATCATGGCATTGTGCATTTGTCAAAACTCACAGAACTGCACACCACAGTGAATGCTAAGGTAAACTTGGGACTTTCATTAATAATAGTTTCCATTTTGGCTCACCCGTTGTAACAAATGCACTACACTGACACAAGAAGTTTACAATAGGGAGCACTATGTTTTGGGGGGTAAAAGGGAGAACAGGGGAACTCTGCACTTTCCAGTCTTCTTCTGTAAACCAAAAGCTGTTTTAAAAAATAAACTCCCTTAATGAAAGGAAGGCAGAGAGACAGAAGAGGGAAGGAAAGAGGGAGAAAGGGAGCTACTTAAAAGTCATGGAGGAAACTTAAATGTGGATTACTAAGTGAAGGGATCCAATCCAAAACGCCATATGCTTTACGTTTCCAACTATGATAACATTCTGGAAAAACAAAACCAAACAAAACGACAACAACAATGACAACAACAACGACAAGAAAAACAACAACAAAAACACCTTCGGAGACAGTAAAAAGACCAGTGGCTATGAGGGTTTAGGGGGAGAGAGGAAGTGGTAATAGGTGGAGCACAGGGCACTTTAGGGTGGTGTAACTATTCTGTATGATACTGCAATAGTAGGTACATACCATTTACATTTCTCAAAACTTATGAATCTATATAACACAAAATAAACCCTAACTCTTAATGATAATGTGTCTAATGATAATATGTCAATCAATAATGGCTCATCCACCACTTATAATTAATGTATCCACATTAGTGCAAGGTACTATAGAAACGAGTGGGGGTGAGGAAACTGGATTTTTTGTGTAATTTGTCTCTAAATCTAAAATTGTTCATACAAAATGGTCCGTTTAAAAAAACCCTGATTTAAAAAAAAAGAAAAAAGAAAACAAAAGAAAGTGTTGCCTCTGGGGAAGAGGTGCTCGTGGGGGAAACAAAGCTTTTGTTTTTTTTATTGCAAGTCCTGATCTGCAATTTGGATGTTATGGGTATTTTTTTTTAACTATTTCTATACAATACCTGGATTGAAATTTCTCAAATAAAAAAAAATCTGTACACCTGCCAGAATAGATAACATGAAAAAGACCATATTAGCAAGTGTTGGCAAGACTATCAAGTATTCAGAGCTCACAGACACTACAGAGGCAGTACTATAGAAAGAAGCTCATGTACATTGGTATAACCATTATAGAAATAGTTTGGAGGAATCTTACCAAAGCTGATAAGTTGGATGACATGTGACCCAGCAAATTCCCTCCTAGATAAATAAATACTATTCTAAAACATGTTCACCAAACGACATGTCCTATAATGTTCACTGAAGCTTTATGCATAATTACCCTAAGCCAGAACCTACCTAAATGTCCACCAAGAGTTGCAGAAATATTGTAAACTATTCATATAAGGAAATTCTATACACCAAAGAGCATAAAGGATCTATAAATACAATAACATGGATATCACTAACATAAGTTTGAATGAAAGAAGCTAGGTGTAGGACACATAATTCCATTTCTATATAGTCCCAAAACAAGCAAAGTTGTATATTCTGTAAGAAGTCATAATAATTGCTGTCCCAAAGGAGACATACACCTTGACTGAAAGAGGCACAGGTGGTCCCTTAGGGTACTGGTACCTTGTTTAATGAGTGCAGTTTCCACAAGTATATTGAACTTAACTTCATAAAGCTGTGCTCAGAATACTTTTAATAATACATGTCCTTTTTGGATGCCTGGGTGGCTCAGTCGTTAAGTGTCCAACTTTGGCTACGGTCATGTTCTCACGGTTTCTGAGTTCGAGCCCCACATCAGGTTGTGTGCTGACAGCTCAGAGCCTGGAGCCTGCTTCGATCCTGTGGCTTCCTATCTGGCCCTCCCCTGCTCACACTGTGTCTCTCTCTCAAAAATAAACAAACATGAAAAAAATAATATATGTCCTTTTGAATGTATACTATACTTCTGTAATCTTATTTTAATCTGAGTGCAGACCCGAAAATCACACCCTTTTTTTCTCTACTGTCTCTACTAAACATTTAAAGAATATGTACTTTAAAACATCCTAGAAGAGAGAAATATATATATGTATATATATATATGTGTATATATATATTTATATATATGTATATATACATATACGTATATGTATATGTGTATGTATGTATGTATATATACATATGTGTATATGTATATGTGTATATGTATATAGACATATATGTATACATGTATATATATTTGTATATGTATATATACATATGTGTATATACATATATATATATATATATATATATATATATATATATATACACATACACATATATATATACATACACATTTTACATAACTTTTTTCAATAGTTGGAAGAATCTAAACATTAACATTTCTATGAATACCTTTCAAAGTAAGAGAAGTTCAGTTTTGAGTCCCCTAGAATATTTATTCAAATTTGTTTGAGAGCCATACTGTCCCATCTTCTTCTGAGCACTGCTTTCCTTTTGGGCTCTGGATATGTCCCGCATGTTATAAATTTCAGTGTAAGGTGACATTGCCAAGACAAGGGAGTGCTGACCAGAAGTCATTGTTCTTGCAAAATCTGCAGCCAGGCTCAGTTTTGATCTTCTTACCACCAGATAAATTCCATCTAGGGGAATTCTTTTATTGTTAATTTCAGCTACTGTAACTTTGACTTGCTCTGCAACCTAGAATATGTTGTTATTCCTTCTGCTGGTGGGAGTGGAATCAGAGCTAAGTCACAGGCATTAGACCCAAATCTAAAGATGAGTGTGTCAATGCTTCAACTGTGAGGCTATCTTTTCCCTATGGTAACAACGCTCTGCTATTTCAAATCTAACTACTGCACTTACTGGTCTCCTTTAACACAGGAAGTACAAAACTCACACATATTGCTTCAAATTTAGTTTCGTACATGTAAACTCACACGGATTTAAAGCAAACATTACCGAGCTTACCCAAAATGAAAATTTCGTGTTGACATTTGGCAAGTTCGTGATAGGTAACTCTTATTATTTGTATAAATTCTCAGATAGTTTAATATACATAACAATATGTTTTAAATATATTTCAGAACAAAGGGCAAAAATACGCCAAATATCTAAGGAAGTCTAGAAAACCTCCAACAGTGAAAACTTCCTAATAAATCAACTTAACCTCACCACCTGCTGTCCTTTCTTCAACTAAACCCACTCATACATTACCTTCTCATCATTTGTCTTTTGGCTTTCTCAGACCACACTCTATTTTCAGGATGTTAAACTCGCAAGTACCTCTCAGCATATATATTTATTTTCAGCCCACATGCCTCCAGTTAATAGCATTTGTGAAGCATTTTCTATGTGTTCACCCACTAACATCCTTTTTTAATCCTTTCAGTAGTCCAATAGTTTATTTTACTAACCACATGTGGTTTTTCAGGAAGCTAAAGCACAGAGCATTTCTGTAACTTACGTACAGTTCTAACGGTTTCGAGTGGTCAATCTTTCATCCACCGCTGGCAATGTGATCCACAGTTAGTACGCTGCTGCCTCCAATTATTGATAGGAACTCAGACACAAAGACAAATCCAGGGCACATAATACTATGAATACTGCACTTGCTAGCACTCTACATCTACCCACTAGGCTGTAATGAAAATTCTGGCTTTACTTTATTCTCTAGGACAGCCTTTACTGCTGCTACTCTTATGCAGCACACTTATGTTCTTTTATAATATAAACATACGTGAGTGTTAGGCTTTCCATCACTACTAGAAGGGGGTTATAGTCAGGACTCAAAATGAACTTTGATGCAGTTTTAAAGTGTTTATTGTGGCAAACTGGGTAATGGTTTGGACTCTGGCATGAAGCATTGTCTGAGGGATTCACTAGATCATCAGACTTGATATTGACATACTGTTGACTCCCAAAATAGCATAAAAACCATATCTCCAGGCTTCCAGGTTGTTGCCGTTAACAAAAGAAATAAAAATTTTTCACATTGCTTTGCGATTCACATGCAAACCTAAGATTCCATTTCAAAAACTTTCCAACATCATTAGAAGAGCCAGACACTGCACATTCTCTAACACGTATTTACAGTTAATACATTAATAAGAAAAGTACAACCAGATTGTGAATCTTAATCATATGTGCACATTAAGCTGTCCAAGAACACAATTCAGCTCCACGACAAACAACTGAGTTCTAATTCCCATAAGACATGACAATCTACCAAAAATATTTTAAACACACCAATAAAGCAAATTTTATATATGTATATATATGTATGTATATATATACATATACATATATATACATATATATGTGTATATATACATATATATACATATATGTGTATGTGTGGATATATATATATATATATATATATATATATATATATATATATATACATATATACATATATATATGTATATATATATATACCTCCACTATATAATATATAAACCCACTAAATAATATAAATATTATATATATAAATTATATATGCACTAAAACAACTGATTTTAAGAGCTCCTTGGCAATCCTTGGAAAACCAAAAACTATGAGTTCAAAATTGCTCAGATTTCTTTGTATCCAAATATGTTTCATGCATTTTTATTCAACAGTGTTCAGAACAATAGTAGTATTGTTTGCACACAGCAAATCAATATATGTCAGCCACCGGTTTAAATTATACCGGATCAATTGTTACTCAAATTTGGAAAAACACACAGCACAACAGTGACAGTAAACAACAATGAAGCTTGCTCTCCACAATTATAACATTACTGGTTCTGTAAGGAAAATTAAGTTGCTGGGTGACAAGTAGAAGGGGGATAAAAATGACATCAGGAATTCAAAAGCTTATTTGAGGTGCCAGTCACCACATATAGGCACTCATGCATAGCAAGGTCATAAACTTCCTCCTTACTTGTGCCATATGAGCTATAAAGGTATGAGAATGAATAAAGACTATGGGATTTATTTCAAAAATCTGTACAACCTAAGCGCAGACTCGTTTTAGAAGACAGTAAATGAATGCCTCACCAGAAAGGCCACCGTGTCAAGTTCCTTTTCACGGTCTGCCCAAAAGGATACATAAAATACTTTCATTTTCCTATTAATATATGAATCAACTATATTGGTTGTGTCTTCACATTTTATAAGTTGTAAAACAAAACTTCAGCAAAGTTTTGCTAAAAACTTGGAAAAAACAAAGATTTTTTTTTTTTTTTTACCATCCTGTTTTTTAAACTAGAAATGGCAAAATTTTTTAAGGGACCAGCTAAACAACGTATTGAATTTAGGATGGACATTCGGATCCAAACCGAAATCAGATAGCCCAGATAACCCAAAGCATGAATGCAAGTTCAAGTGCAATAAAGTAACAAGGTATAGCAGGGAAAAACTAAGATTCTCAGTTAAGTTCAAATAACTGCATGGTGTCAATGGTTGTGTTTCAAAGCTGTGCTGAGCAAAGTTATCCTCCCAGCTACATCTAATTTCAAAACCCTCTGGGAAGCTACCTCGATAAGCTGTATGTTGAAATTACATTCTAATATGGTCATTGGATTCATTTTTAATTATTATACAATTATATACAATAGGGAAGTTGTACAAATATGTATCTTTTCCTCAGGGGCTAATTAGCTAAAACAGTTACTTTGGGAAGGGTGGGGGAGAAAAACCTCTGTATTTGAAATACCATTGGCAATGGAAGCTAGTAACGAAAATTTATATAAGCTTCCTATGAAACGAGTATAATTTAACCCTCTGCATCTTTTATTTTTTTTTTAATTTTTTTTCAACATTTTTTATTTATTTTTGGGACAGACAGAGAGAGACAGAGCATGAACGGGGGAGGGGCAGAGAGAGAGGGAGACACAGAATCAGAAACAGGCTCCAGGCTCCGAGCCATCAGCCCAGAGCCTGACGCGGGGCTCGAACTCAAGGACCGCGAGATCGTGACCTGGCTGAAGTCGGACGCTTAACCGAATGCGCCACCCAGGCGCCCCTGCCCTCTGCATCTTTTAAATAATTATTCACTTTTGTTTACTCATGTGGCAGTATTTGTAACAACACATTATCATTGAGTAGTGAAAAAAAGAATATGAGGCTTACTGGGAAACTGTATATTAGGAAGCTATGCCATTTGAACTCTACAAGCTCAAGAGTCAAAATCACAACTCTCGGGGCACCTGGGTGGCTCAGTCGGTTAAGCGTCCGACTTCAGCTCAGGTCATGATCTCACGGTCCGTGGGTTCGAGCCCCGCGTGGGGCTCTGTGCTGACAGCTCGGAGCCTGGAGCCTGCTTCAGATTCTGTGTCTCCCTCTCTCTCTGACCCTCCCCCATTCATGCTCTGTCTCTCTTTGTCTCAAAAATAAATAAACATTAAAAGAAAATTAAAAAAAAAAATCACAACTCTCATTATTCCCCTAAAAAGCTGCCAAGCAGAGAGAAACCGTAATATGGAAGATTTAATAGGTCATGTTTCAGCCTGGGATGGATGGTTCTATTGCAGAATACTTAAACTTGAAAGAATAGTGGTACAAAATCACTCCTTGGCCCTTCCGTTATTGCAGTAAAATCTGGCTGCGGCACCACTGACTAAACACCATTAAGTCTTGCTGCCACCAATAACTGAGGTCACCTGGATAATCAAGAATTCCATGCTGGGCCACAGGATATAAACACTATCAAAAAAGTGAAAAGTACTCTGTGTGGCTCTCCTGTTTGATCCCTGTGGTCTTTGATTGTCAAACAAAAGACCAATACCTGCTAACACAACTGTGCATGGACATAAGATAATAAAGGAAAGTCCTGGAGCAAAACTGTTAACCAACTGCCATGATATTTATAAGAGTGATGCATGGTAATGTGGATATTTCCTGTTATCCAACAACAACGACAAAAACAAGTGAGGAAAATCTCTTTTGCCCAAAGATAACCTCAACCAGTTATTTGGTGCCAAAAAAAAAAATGTACCACCGCTCTAGATCAGTAATACTTCAGAGAAATCCAACGGCTATTATGTATGCAGGTTTAGTCACCACGCTTACCCATACTCATTTACACTATGTGATTTCCATTTTAAAATAAATTACCCTGGAAAGATTCCCAGATCAGTATGTGAGATTGGTACAAGGCCAAGTCATTTCCGAGTGGATTCCATCCATGTCCATAACCAGCACCAGTTTGTTTGTTTGTTTATTTATTTATTTATATATTTATTTATTTATTTATTTATTTATTTATTTATTTATTTATTTATTTATTTATTATTTTTTGAAATTCACTCATTGGTTTTTAATAGAAACCGTGAGGTTTCTCAATGCATTTTCAGTTTTACCCACTTATAAAGAATTTCCCAAGTTAATTTTACTAAACAAAACCTTCCGAGTGTCTACCATTTCCTTTAGGAGTTCAGTAAACATCAACATTACATTTCAGTATAAAATCTTTAGAAACGTCTGAAGAATGTGTACACAGTTGAACTTTGAATCTTTTGGTTTGTAATCACCGAGCCCATGACATTCAAAGCCATACAAATCCTTACATTACTAACAGTGATATGCTTGAATTTCTTAGAAATTCTTAGAAAATACCCTTGGTCAAAGCATTGGAATCCAGTTAAAACTCGGAAAGGTGTGGGATTCAGAATACCCACGATTGCAGTTGGTATTGAGAATACCAACTATTGCAACAACTTTCCACACATATTCGATCTTTCGTCCGGAAAGAGTGGCAGTCAAAAAAGGAAAGAAAGAAAGAAAATGAGGCTGGAGGAGTCGGAGGTGGGTGAACAGCAAGGAAATTCTAGCTTTATTACACAAGCATGGAACCAAATTCCTTTGGAGGGGGTGGGGGTGGAAGTCTGACGACTTCAGACCAATGAGGGAACAAGAGAGCACATGGATCTGCCCCTACAGTCCTGGAGACATCTCAATCTGGGGTTAGGAAGAAAGGGGACCTCCCTTGCGGTCCAGGGGTCTCCTCCCTCCGCAGACCCGGTGCTGGGAGGCAGCAGAGGGCACACCTGCCCCGGAGTCCCAAAAGGCGGCGCCGCATCCCTGGGGCGCTGGCCTGGACCGTCTGGTGCTTCTTCGCCCATAAAGTGCACTAGGGGACGCGATTCCTGCTGTCCCTGGTTCATCCCTCCAGGCACAACCCGTCCCGGGGCTGAGAGGTCGCGCGGCGGTGGCCTGCATCTCACGCCCAGGCACTGGGAAGCGGCGGAGTCTCACCACGGGTTCCAGGTTCACTCCCAGGACTTGGCGCGCCTGGCGCCGCGCTTCTGCCAGGCTGCTCTCGACCCACACGTCGCCGACTACGCGGATGGTGGGGAAGGTGGTCAACGTCGGGGTGGCCGCCCTCCCACTCTCCTCCAGGGTGCGGCCCCTGGAGCAGGGCCCGGGTGCCGCGGGCTTACGGGGGCTGCTGTCCTCGCGGGACGGTGGCGGCGGGGGCGGCACCTTCCTCTGGCCGACCGCCACCTTGCGGGCTCCGTGGCGCCTCCGCCTGGCAGCTGGCCGGCGCGTCTGGAGGCGGGCCTCGGGGGGCTGGTGCCGGGGGTCCGGGACCAGGGCCAGGAGGGAGGAGTAGCCGAAGACGTCCTTGCTGCGCAGGATGTGGGGGGAGAACTGGTGCTTGAGGCTGCAGAGGTAGCTCCAGAGCTCCGCGTCTGAGCTCATGAACTCCGTGCTGCCGGGCAGGAATAGCTTGAAAGCGTCGATCAGCGCCTTGGTGCTGTTGGCCAGCGACAGTCGCGACGGTTGCCACCGCATGTACACCACCTTCTCCTCAGGCGCCTCCAGCGCGGCCCCTCCTGCAGCGCTAGAGGCTCCTCCCCCGGCGGCCGGGGCCAGGGCCTCCCCGGGCCGGCGCCGCCTCCTCTTCATGCTGCTCAGGATGTGAGGCCGCTAGGGGCCGCCCGCGCTTGCCAGGTCTCGCGGCCGCCGCAGGGCCCTGATGAATTTCCTACCATGAAGCCAAATCAGGCGGCAGGCTGTGAGAGTTACACCGCAGTTGCTAGGAGACCAGGCGCTTTGTGAGGTCACAATGTCTGCATATCTTATCACGGTGGGCTGCCCAAAGCTGCCTTAGGTTTGGCTGTGTTTAAGATTATGCCCTTGAGAAAGACCTGTACCTAATCTTACCTGAGAAGGCCCATAATTCTTCACGAGTTCAAGAGGGTTGTCTTAGAGGTGAATGCACGGGTGCTTCAGCCTCCATTAATTCCATCTAACATGAAATGACACTTAGCGGTGGACAGTACACACACCTTGCAATCAAACACGACTCTAAGAGGGTTTTAGCTAATTAAATGCCTTGTCATGCAACGCACTGAAAGCCAAATTGAAATAACTACTCTACCCTTTCAAAGAATACCGATATACTGTGCCTTGCTTAGGGTTCCATACGTGTGTTGCTACAGCTCACAGTTCAGGAAGCTGTTCTTCACAGCAGCAGCAAACAGTTTGCCTAGTTAGTATCCATGCTCACTTTCATGCAGCCTAGGGAAGACCGAGTCATTGTGTGCTTAAGAGCAAAGCGTCAACGAATTCTGTGTGAGTGGCCAGTAGGGCATTCAGTGCCACTAAAACCTATTCACTACCTACCAATTCATGATATTTCAGGTAAGTCATACACAAAGTAGTAAGAGACCGTATGGGATTCCAAGGGTAGAAAACGTGTTACACCGTCCGTGTAAGGGCTTTTGAAAGCAGCCAGCATAGTCCATCCATCATCACCACATACACAATTCATTCACAAAATACTACAAGGACCACCTACCATGATCAAGTGAAATACACTTCCGCATGAAAGGACGACTCCAAACTATGTGAATCACTAAGAGTGATAAGTCATGGTAACAATCAGAAGAGAAACTTGCCAAGGTCAACGTGATACATGTGACAGGCCTCTGTCTTTATTCAGCTCCTTTTCTTAAACACACAAACAAAACTTTCATCTACGCAGCTTAAGCTACTACTACCTCACGCTCATAAAGTGCTGAAAATGGAAAGCTATCCTCATATTCAGTAAGAGCAACCCCTGAATTTTTTTTTATTAAATGTAATTTATTTTCAAATTGGTTTCCACGCAACACCCAGTGTTCATCCCAACAGGTGCCCTCCTCAATGCCCGTCACCCACTTTCCCCTCTCCCCAACCCCATGTCAACCCTCAGTCTGCTTTCAGTATTGAAGAGTCTCTTATGGTTTGCCTCCCTCCCTCTCTATAACTTTTTCCCCCCATCACCTCCCCCATGGTCTTCTGCTGAGTTTCTCCGGATCCACACATGGATGAAAACATATGGTATCTGTCTTTCTCTGCCTGACTTATTTCACGTAGCATAATACCCCCCAGTTCCATCCACGTTGCCACAAATGGCCAGATTTCATTCTTTCTCATGGCCAAGTAGTATTCCATTGTATATACATAAACCACAACTTCTTTATCCACTTGTCAGTTGATGGACAGCTAGGCTCTTTCCATAGTTGGCTGTTGTTGAAAGTAGTGCTATAAACATTGGGGTACATGTGCCCCTATGTCTCAGCACTCCTGTACCCCTTGGTAAATTCCTAGCAGTGCTATTGCTGGGTCTTCGGGTAGATCAATTTTTAATGATTTGAGGAACCTCCACACTGTTTTCCAGAGCGTCTGCACCAGGTTGCATTCCCACCAACAGTGCAAGAGGGTTCCTGTTTCTCCACATCCTCAACAGCATCCATAGTCTTCTAATTTGCTCATTGTAGCCACTCTGACTGGCATGAGGTGGGATCTCAGTGTGGTTTTGATTTGGATTTCCCTGACGAGGAGTGCTGTTGAGCATCTTTTCATGTGTCTCTTGACAATCTGGATGTCTTTTTTAGAACAGTGTCTGTTCAAGTCTTCTGCCCGTTTCTTCACTGGATTATTTGTTTCCCAGGTATGGAGTTGGTGAGTTCTTTTGATAGGTTTTGGATACTCACCAATTATCCAGTATGACTTTTGCACACATCTTTTCCCATTCGGTCAGTTGCCTTTTAGTTTTGTTGATTGTTTCCTTCACTGTGGAGAAGATTTTTATTTCAATTAGGTCCCGATGGTTCATTTTTGCTTTTAGTTCCCTTGCCTCTGGAGATGTGTCAACTAAGAACTTGCTGACGCTGAGGCCAAAAACGATTTTTCCTGCTTTCTCCTCAAGGGTTTGATGGTTTCCTGTCTCACATTCATGTCCTTCATTCATTGTGAGTTTATTTTTGTGAGTGGTGTAAGAAAGTGGTCTAGTTTCATTCTTCTGCATGTTGCTGTCCACTTCTCTCAGCACCATTTGTTAAAGAGACTGTCTTTTTATCCATTGGATATTCTTTCCTGCTCTGTCAAAGATTAGTTGGCCATAGGTATGTGGGTCCAATTCTGGGGTCTCTATTCTATGCCATTAAGTCTATGTATTTGTTTCTGTACCAATACCATGCTGTCTTGATGGTTATAGCTTTGTGGTAGTGGCTAAAGTCTGGCATTGTGGTGCCTCTCACTTTGGTTTTCTTCTTCAATATTACTTTGGCTATTCAGGGTCTTTTGTGTTTCCATACACATTTTATGATTGCTTGTTCCAGCTTGGAGAAGAATGCCGGTGCAATGTGATTGGGGCTGCATATAATGTGAGGACTGCGTTGGGTCGTATTGACATGTCGTCAATATTTATTCTTCCAATCCACGAGCATGGGAGGTTTTTCGCTTTCTCTGTATCTTCTTCAATTTCCTTCACAAGCTTTCTATATTTTTCAGTATACAGATCTTTACATCTTTGGTTAGGTTTATTCCTAGGTATTTTTTGACTCTTGGAGCATTGTAAATTGGCAAGGTTTTCTTCCTTTTCGTGGCCGAATAATATTCCACTTTGAGTGTGTGTGTGTGTGTGTGTGTGTGTGTGTGTGTGTGTGTGAGTGTGTGTGTAATGCTTGAGAGAGAGAGAGAGACAGAGAGACAGAGAGACAGAGAGAATGTGTGTCTGCCTGTGGAGCATATTTTCTTCATCTACTCATGCATTTATAGGCACTTAGATTGCTTCCATGTCTTGACTATTGTGAATAATGCTGCAACGAATATGGGGTGCAGATATCTCTTCCAGATAGTGATTCTGTTTCCTTTGGGTATATACCCAGAAGTCGAATTTCTGGATCATGTGGAAATACTATTTTTAACTTTCTGAGGAAACTCCATGTTGTACTGGTAATGGCTCCATGGTAACAGCTGTACCAATCTATATTTCCACCAGTAGTGCACGAGGGGTCTTCCCATTTCTCTACACCTTTGCCAACACTCGTTATCTCTTGTAATTTTGATGATGGTCTGTCTACTCAGTGTGAGGTGATATCTCATTGTGGTTTCCCACGATGTGCATTTCCCTGATGTTTAGTGGTAGTGACCACTGTTTTATGCATCTGTTGGTTATTTGCAAGGCTTCTTTGTAACAATATCTATTCAGGTCCTTTGCCCATTTTTAAAGGGGATGTTGATGATGAGGATGATGAGGATTTTGCTATTGGGTTGTATGAGTTTCTGAAATATTTTGGATATTAACCCCTTATTTGGGACATGGTTTGCAACTATTTTCTCCCATTCTGTACGTTGCCTTTTCATTTTGCTGATCATTTCTATTGCTGTGCAGAAACTTTTTAGTTTGATATGGTGCCGCTTTTTTAAATTTTTGCTTTTGTTGCTTATGCTTTTGGTGTCACATGCAAAATAGCCTTGCCAAGACCAATGTCAAGGAGCTTTTCTCTTATGTTTTCTTCTAGGAGTTTATGGTTTCAGATCTTAAACTGAAGTCTTTGTAATCTATTTCCAGCTACTTTTTGTGAATGGGATAAGATAGGAATCCTAACTTCATTCTTTTGCATGAAAATATCCGGTTTTCTCAATACCATTTATTGAAGATGCTATCTTTCTCCATTGAGTATTCTTTGCTCCATTGTCACATATTATTACTTGACAGTATATGCATGGGTCTATTCTTAGACTCTCAATTCTTTTTTTTTTCCTTGGAGTTTATTTATTTATTTTAAGACAGAGGAAGCACGAATTGGGGAGGGGAAGAGAGAGAGGGAGAGTGAGGGAGAATCCCAAAGAGCCCCCACAACACTGTCAGTACAGAGCCCAGTGCATGGCTCAAACTTACAAAACCCGAGCTGATCGTGACCCAAGACGAAACCAAGAGTCAGGCGCTTAACCGACTGAGCCACTCAGGCACCCCATGGGCTCTCAGTTCTGTTCTGTTGGTCTATGTGTCTGATTTTGTTTTGTTTTTGTTTTGCCAGTATGATACCGTTTTGATTACTATAGCTTTGTAACAGTTTGAAATACGGAAGTGTGATGACTCCATTTTTTTTTTCCTTTCTCAAAATTGCTTTGGCTTTCTGGGTGTTTGTGATTCTATGTGAATTTAGGATTGTTTTCTTTATTTCTGTGAAAAATGTCATTGGAATTTTGGTAGGAATATCAGTGAATCTGCACATTGTTTTAACTACTATGGGCACTAACAATATTCTTCCCATCCATGAACATGGGCTATCTTTCCATTTCTTCACGTTTTCTTCAGTCTCTTTCACCAATATCTTATAGTTTCCAGTACACAGATCTTTCACCTCTTTGGTTAAATTTATTGCTAAGCACTTTATTGTGTTTGATCCTATTATAAATGGGATTATTTTCTTTTTCAGACACATTGTTGTTAGTGTATAAAAATGTAATTGATTTTTGTGTGTCAATTTCGTATCCTTCAACTTTACTGAATTTAGTTTGAAGAGATTTTTGATGGAGTCTTCAGGGTTTCCTATAGGTAAGATGATGTTATCTGAGAGACAAACTATCTTCTGATTTATAAACATTGTATTTCTTTTTCTTGACTAATTCCTCTGGCTAGGATTTCAGTACTAGGTTTAATGTAAGCATCTTTGTCTTGTTCCTGATCTTACGGAAAAGCTTTCAGCTTTTCACCATTGTATGATGTTAGATGTGGGTTTATCATATATGGCTTTTATTTCGATGAAGTTCATCCCCTCCAAATCTAATTTGTTGAGAGTTTTTATCATGAAGCGATGTTGAATCTTGTCAAATGCTTCATCTGTGTCTGTTGAGATGAGCATATGGCTTTTATCCTTTATCCTGTTAATACAGTGTAACACCTTTGTCGATTTGTACATAGCGAACCATCGTTGTCTCCCAAGGATAATCCCCACTTGATCTTGGTGTATGGCTGAGAAGGGCTGGCCATTTCAAGGTACACAGCTGGGACTGAGGTCTATGGGCCTCTTAGCCAGTGCAGATATGGGTGTAACTTCTCCCAGAGACCTTGACGTATGGGACTGGTGACAGGAGAGATGGCAGATGGCGTGATAGCTGAGCCTGCAGGGGCATATACCTGTTTCTGGGTATATAGTTGAGACTGCAGTCAGTGAGTCAGCAACCTGGCTATGGGCCTCCATTCTCAAAATAGCGCTTGGACGGCATAGGGTTTCAGAATTTCCTACCTGGATCCCAAAGCTCCCAGAAAAGCACTGTTGTCTGTGGATAGATGCCAGGTTTTTATTGCTGAGCGGGGGGGTGGGGGGGTGTGGATATGAACAGGGGACCTCCTGTGCTACCATCTTGCTGATGTCATTCTCTCAGCCTGGTTTTTAAGAGTCAGCACTGGCAAGCCCTAGATAAGCATGCTAAGGGAAGTTTAGAGGCAACTTCAGATAGATGTGGTTACTTCCCAGAATTCAGGAGGTTCTGTGAGCAAAGACCAGGCTTCATAACTTGTGTTTGTCATGAATATAACACAAGTGGCTCCTAACTGCTCCATTTTTTAGGACTCACTAACTCCCATTATTATCCAGCTGACAACAGAAGGACCTGTTTCTTGTTTGACCACAGAGGCCAATCTTTACTAGATCAGGCTTCAGGAAGGAAATAGACCACAAACTGGCAAAACAGAAGAATCAACAGAGATATTGTCCAGAGAGCGGCACATCGAGGAACCCCTGGGCTAGTGATAATGGAAGAACCATTTCCATCCCAGGACCTGAAGGAGTGGGGGAGGGGGCAGTTACAGGGCTCCATGGAGGAGAGCTGTAGGCAGCCACGGCAGAAGTGAGAGCTTCAGAAGGAGGACAAAGCCAGCTTGCAACCGTGGAGCAGAGCGGAAACCAGAGGAATAAGTAACTCAACCATTCTTCCTCTTCAGCTGGGCTCTCTCGTACATGGACCAAAGCCAGCTACCAGCCCCTCTGTACTTACAGCACCTCCCCAGCAACTTTCTCAGCCAGCATCTGATGGTTCCAGGGAAAGTCCCAGGGAAGCTTTGCATTGGCCAGGATTGAGCCAGTAGGAGACCACATTCTGAGTGGCTAAGTCTGGTGTGCAAAGGGCTTCAGGCTAGAAAGAGAAGTTCTAATGCCAGAAGAATGAAGACAGGGAAGGGAACCGAGGGGGATTATATCCATTGACATCCACTGTACTTGTTCTTCTCAGACAGACCAATGCTCTGCCCTCCACACATCAGCAGCATTTTGCAATTACATTCTCCGGAAGGGTTAAGGTCCTCCTCTGTTTCCTTAAAGTGGGATTAAATCAGGCTCCTTTCATGTTTATCAAAACTTCACGGAAAGCTTGGAGGGACCAAAGTTGAAAGAAGGCTGTGATCTGAAGCCAGGTCCACCATAGCCGCGGGTCCCTGCTAGATGTGCTTCTCTTTAACCCTCAACCTGATACCATGTTTCTGCATCCAGTGCACCAGTCCCAGGACCCACCTCTTGCCTGCCATCAACCGCAGCATTTTGGGATCAGCAGAAAGAATGCTGCCCGCTTCCCCCTAGCCCCCCACACAAAGTCCTAGACTCCTCTCCCACATTACACTCCCAGCTCAAAGGTGAGTTCCATGCACAGCAGTGACACACTTCACATTATCACGCAAGGCTATTTCACATCTCCTTAGTTAGAACCTCTCCATTCCCAAATAGGGGTTTGACTTCTCCTTTGTAAAATCAAAGGGCTCATTGAAATGCTTTGGTTTGTTTTGTTTTTTGGAAATAAAGAGCAGTCTTCCTTTCCAAAGATGGTTCAGAAAATTGCTGAGAGATTTAAAATAGCAGCATGTCCCCACTCCCACCCATCAAGTATTAAAAAATATGAGGGTCTAGACTCAGAGTATCCAATTTACACAAGGATACATTAAAATCAAAATGCTTTATTGCAAAAATCTGCTTCCTGCTGGGAAAAGTTGACCTGCCATGTGTCAAGGGGGAAAATTCTAGAGAGACACCACAATTTTCCCTATGCATAGGGAATCATAGCTGGACCTCAGGGAGCTACAGGTCAGGAGCTCTGTCAGTTTGGCAAAATGCATTCTTTTTTCCTCTACCCACATCTGGAGCTACCTTGTAATCAGTCCCTCCTGAGTCCCGTTCTCATGTTTTCTTTTCTTTTGTTTTTAAGGTTTCTAATAGATGAGTTCTCTGCCACCCCCAGCCAAGTCCTTGCAGCTTCCATAATCACAGAGGTAGGAGATGAAAACAGAGGAGATTTTGTTCTGAGGTTGGGCGTGCATCTCTGGCAGTAGGGGACATTTTGCCCAACAGAGATTTAATTGCTACCTTTGCATTCTGAAGATAATGCTACTCCATTATCTGTTATTGTTATAAACATTTTATGATTTTAAAGAAAATCTTTCCTCTTCTTTTTTTTTAATGTGCCTATGCTCAGATTTCCTTGTTGTCACTTTTATTTGGGGAATGTTTACAACTTCCTCTGGAACTGCTGATTGTCAGTGAGGAAACCAATTGAGATCAATATGGGCGTGAAGTATTGATCTACAAGTGGGGGCAATCCGTGGTACAGACCTCCAGGTGCTACCATGTCAATGCAGTGGCCCCCCCACCCCAACTCCCGATTCCTCCCCAAGATGCCAGGACATCCAGCCTGCCTCCTGTCAAAGCCGCACAGTGCCAGCGTCTGATTGTCCCCATTTCTGGGTTATGCCGAGCACACTGGGAGGCTGTGATGCTTTCAGCAAGGGGATGGGCCTGCTTCAAACCATTTCAGAAGTTCCTCCTGGGTCCCTGCTCTTTGTGCACAGCCATAGGTCCCAGTAGACAGCCAAAGAACTCTCTGATGAGCACTCTTTGTTGGAGAGTTATTGACTTTCTATTCATGATACTGAGCGCAGGTCCAGTGAGCAACTAAGTGTAAGGCAGAGACCGATTCTAAGGTGCTTCCCAGGCCCCAAGCATGTGGTCGCCATCTCTGTAGGGACCCAGGGAGGGGGCAGTGGGTGTGCTCGAATGTGGGCGAGCCGTGGGTGCAGGGTGGGCGTGAGAAGGAACATTGGATGCATGCGGCCACCTTGAGGGGGTGGGAGGAGCAGCCAAGTCTTCTATCCAGGCAGGTCTTTCTTTTAATCATGTATTGAGCACCTAGATACACCGGGTACCATTCTAGTATCAAGGCTACAAATGCAGCAGGGATTCATCAGGTTCCCAACTGTGAAGTGCACGGAATACCTAACACCCTTACTTTCTGGCCATCAAAGGAATGAACAAGCTGAGCCTTCATCCTTCCTGGTGAGAGGAAAATTCAGCCACACTTGTTCTTGGGGGTCAGCTTCTGTCAGGGTTTTGGAGAACTTCCCTTGTTGGAGGCTGTAGCCAGGCGTGGGGGACACTGCTCTGGCCACTGGTCACTAGGCCAGAGTGCTTGCGTCCCAGCATGAAGGTTCATGCTGTTTTATGCCCGTCCTGGACCGCAAGAGTCTTTGGCCAAGAGGTCTGCGGTGTGAAGCAGGCGTACTGCACAGGTGTGCCCCTAAGATACAGCCAAGGCTGGGGCTGCTTCCAGAGCCCCCCTAGTCCCCTCCTCCCTGCCTTTCTGCTCCCAGAAGACACTTCTTTTCCTTTTTCCTGCAAATTCAATTCCATTTAAGCTTCTCCACCTCATCTTGTATTCTCCCTGCTCTCTGCCACTTCTAACACTTGCTGAGGTCTTCCCTGCCCCGAGCCTTTGAACCTGCTATTTCTTTCTGTCATCAGTGCTGTTTTCCTTGGTTTAGCTCTGCCCTCCTAATTCTGATCTCATCTCAATATGATTTTCCAAAGGGCTTCCCTGGTCACTTGATTTTCATAGCCTTCAGTCATTGTCACTTCCTATCAGGCATGCTGTTGGCTTCTCTTTATAAAGGACACTGCCATCTTACTGTTTTAAACTTACTTCTTTGTTACAAGTCAGTCCCAGCAGAATGTAAGCATTTGAGGATAGTCTCATCCTGTCCTGTTCACCATTGTGTCCTTCTCAGTGGCCAGCATTTAGTAGTTGCTCAATAAATACCTGTTGAGTGTGGGGTGGACAAACCCAGAATGTCTGGCTTCTTCTACGCTAAGTAGAGCTCACTGAAGATTCCTACCTCCCTCCTCCAGAGTCCCTCTGATTGGGGTGGATTGACTAGAGAATAGGGCTGTTTTTATTTCTTTTCTGGATCTCATAGAATACATCTATCTCCAGCTTAATTAAAAAAAAAAAAAAAAAAAAACAAGAGACAATAAAAACGCATTGTTACAGATTGGATGGGTAAAACAATTGGCTTGACAGTAATCTAGGAATTTAATTATAGCAAAACATGCCCATGTAATACCCAGACTTGGGAAAGAAGAGTTGAAGGGGTCCAATAAATCATTGTTTGTAAAAACAGAAGAAGCCTTTGTAATCGTCCAGTTACTGCTGATGAGGCCACAAAGAAGGCCTAAGCAGGCTGGGCACCATGCATCGAAAGCTTTAATGTGCAGGCGGCTCTTCGGAACGGGGAGCTGCCTGGGAAAGAGCTGAACTATGTGGTTATTTTTCTCAAATGGAAAGCAATCACTCAGGGTGGTGGGAGCTGTTTAGTGAAGATCCTTCATGGCCAACCGCACGGTCCCGCACATGTTTGGGCAGGAGTCTAAAGGAGCAAGGGTGGGGGGGAGACAAAGATGGCCCGGAAGCCCTCGCAGCCCCACTTGGGCAGAATTCCCTGGTAGACGGCTTCTGGAAGCTCGCCTGCCCCCAGCCGGGCCTGCGAACACATCCTCCGGGATCCCCTGCCCGGCGAGCGATGCAGGTCCCCAAGCGCCCCTTCACGCCTCTTTGCGATGGCACCTCCTTCGTGCACCAGCTCCTCAGAGAGACCTCTTGCCTGTCCACGTAAAGAACCTGCTGCCACCACCCCTCCCCCTCCCCCAGTCCCTGGTTGATTTTCTTCAGAGCATTTATCACCATTGGAGAGTGTCTTACCTGAGGGTTTGTTCACACATTCTCCGTCCCCGCAGTGTGACGTAAACTTCGAGAAGGCGGGGGCTAGCTCACATTGCCACAGCCCCACATCTGGTACCTGGCACGGCGCCAGGCCCGCTAATGTGTGCGTAGCCCGTGGAGCGGTTCTCTAGCTGACCCAGGGACAGGATGTCCTGCCACCCACCCCCTCTTCAAGAAAGTGAGTGTGGAGAGGGCAGTGCAGGGGCGTTAGACACTGCCCAAGGTCTGCAGAAGGACCAGTGGCTTGGGATCATAATTCATTTTTAGTTTTTTAAAGTGCTTATTGTGGACTAAGCCATGTGAATTGACTCCTACTCTCACATACATGTGCACAACACACCACACATATGCATAGAGGGGAGTATGCATGTGCACGTACACCTGTGCACGTAAGTATATGTACATGTAATGTTATCTGTATACACAGGCAATATGATATGTATACACATACTACATATTATTATTGTTTATGAGTGCACTAGTCGTTAGTACGAAGCAATACTCATTTCTCTGTAGATGGTAGAAATACATCTATGTATATTGTCCCTGTCTGTGTATCTGGTAGAGTTACCTTTCCTGGCATGTCCCCTGTTGTGGGGGGAGCGGTCAGGTGACCACTCCCAGGTGGCCCAGGAGTTGTGAATGGAGTCGGCACGTGTCACTTCCACTGCTGGTGTGACATCCACGAGGCCCTCCCTCCCTCCACTGCCTTGAGCAGCAGAGGTGCCAGAACGGGGTCCCACTGGGGAGCAGAGCAGAGCTCCCACCCACCCACAGACAGCGTGTTGCTTCCTCAGACACAAACCTTTGCTGTTTTAAGCCCCCGTATTCAGGAAACCGTTTGTTACTATGGCATGTAGTTAACAGCCTGGTCCGTCCTGACTTGCAGTTTTTTTGTGTTTTTTATTTATATAAAAATAAAGTACAACATTCAAATTCTCATATCACAGCAATTAGTGGAACTCTTCCAGGGTGCATGCGTGTGTGTGTGTGTGTGTGTGTGTGTGTGTGTGTGTGTGTGTACACACACCATACGAGGCAGGGAGACAGGCCTGTGTGTCTATATGCCGGACTCTATCATCACGCTCAGTGCTTCTACTTCCCGGTCTTCCAACCCTAACAAGTGGGCACATCTGAGCCCAAGGCAAGGTCTTCATGCACTGAAGGTCTCCGCACTGAGGAACAGAGCTGCCTGGGCCCCAAAGTAGATCTTCTGACTCCCCAGAGAGGACCAAACCGCCCACCTAACCATTTCCATCATTTCTCAGTTTCTCCCAGTGATGGGGGTTTTCCATTGTTTTACCTTGGAGCATGGCATCGAGGGTATTTCAGACATCTTCATTTCTCCTCAGTAACAGAGCCCTCATTCATCTTGCGTCACACCCTTCTTTTCCTCTGATTCTGTGCATTGCATGCATATCCTCGGGCTGTTTTCTTCTTCTAAAGATAATGAAACAATTTCCCAGGCCCTGGTCACTTCTCCATGGATTCAGCCTGGCTTTTTCAAAGCACTGTTCGAGGGCCACGTGCGTCAGCATTATGTGGGACGTTGGCTGCACACTCAGATTCCTGCCTTGTCCTGCGGACCTCCTGCAGAGTTGGGGCCCCGGTTCTGGGCATGTTGAGGGGTCCCCTCCAGGAGGAGGTCTGCTCCCGCCCTGAATTGCACACCATCGAAATGATTGTTAAGCATGCATAGTCCTGGGCCCATCTTTCTTCTCTGTAAGGTAATCATTAGGCGACTGGGGGAAGCAGGGCAAGGTGGGACTCGGCATTGAGGAAGAAGCCGAGGTGTGGGAGTGACATTAAAGATATGATTTGTCCTCCAGTGTCTTTGACATGGTTGGTTCAGTGGGCAGGTATGCCCTTCCCCTACAGTGGACAGCCGCTCCTGGGTGTTGGGGTGAGGGTACTCACAATTTCCTTTGGGGGACCACTCTGTGCCCACACTTTGTCTGCGTGGTTTGGGTGGGGCTAATTCCACCCCAGCCACAGAGAGCACACTTGGCCCAGGCCTAGCCAGTCAGCTCTTCCACTCATTGGCCTGTTGAGTGGGCCCTGGGAATTGTGCTCAGCATCCAGGAAAGGCTACTCTCTTCACCTGGACAGGAGCCAGTGCACTGTGTCACCACCAGGGGAGCTTCCCCAGAGTGTAGTCCATGGAGGTGAACATAAACCTGACAGCAGAGGTTGGCCCCCTGCAGCCGGCCTGGTGCTGAGTCGCCAGGTCATGGGAACCAATAATGTTCTTGTCTTTAATAAACCCGCCTGTGTTTAGTTTCTGTCACTTACAACCAGAAGGGTCCTGGTAATGCTGGGGCGGCCCCCTCCCCATCCTTGTTCTGCAAATGCTTGGGATGCTTGGCCAGGGGCTGTGAGCTGGCAGTGGTTTTGGCAGGAGGTGATGGGCATTCCTGCAGGGCCTGATTCCAGTGACAATCAGGCCAAGCGACTCTCGATGCCAAACGCATCACCGGGGACCGTCACACACAGGTGGTTGCTTTGTCTCAGTGGATGCTGGTACAGGCCCCCTCTGAGCCAAGACCCTGAGCCTAGGATAGACCAATCTGTCTGCCCCATCTCCTGTCGCTTCCCGAGGACACAGGGACTCCTGCTTGGAGGCCTTCATGATGTGCCCAGAGGGCCTGCCGCTCATTTCCTGCTGATCATGCAGACCCTGGCTCCAGCACACAACTTCCTGTCTCCTCCCCTGAGGTGGGGAGGGGGAAGGGAAAGTGCCTACCCAGGTTTTACTTTGTCTCCAGTTTTAAGGATAGGGCAAAGCAAGAATGCTTCAAGGCATTCTAGTTGCAAAAGATAAAACAGGAAAACTTCTCTTCCAAAAAAAGACTGAGTTGTGTGGTTCCAATAGGTTGGGGCGACACTGGTTTAAAAGAAGTCAAATAGGGGCACCTGGGTGGCTCAGCTGGTTAAGGGTCCAACTTTGGCTCAGGTCATGATCTCATGGTTAGTTCAAGCCCCGCGTCGGGCTCTGTGCTGACAGCTCAGAGCCTGGAACCTATTTGGATTCCATGTCTCCTCCTCTTTCTGCCCCTCCCCTGCTCATGCTCTGTCTCTCAATAACAAATAAGTGTTAAAAAAATGTTTAAAAGCAGTCAAGTAGATGTTGCACAACAGGAAGATGCTGAATTGCTAACACACCGCGTGCTATGACCCCAGAAGAGTATGTGACTGCCTTTGCTAATCTCACGTGCTCCTAGGACCTCTGTTTGGGGAGCATCTCTTGGGATCTTGTGTTCTGTAGAAGACTCCTGGGGAACGTTTTAAGGAGAAAGGTGCAAGAGTCTTCTCCCTGCCTTTGGCTTGGAAGTTCTGCAGGGTGACTTTGTGGGACTGGACCCCGCGGTATGAGGAACAGATGCTCATTGTCTACACACTGGTTCATAAGCTTCAGGTAGCCTGTCTGGTTCACCACTCTGTCTCCGGCACTGACCGCGGCGTCTGATGCGTGGTGGGCCCTTGAAGCGTTTGCTGGATGAGGGAATGAACAGTGTGTGGTCGAGGCCACATACACCCAGCATGGGGACAAGGTGGAGCCGGAGAGCTTGCTTTCTGCCACCTCTGAAAGTCTTGCGTGTGAAAGGAGGGATTATTTGTTCCCTTTGTGGCTTTAGAAAACAGAGCTGGAGTTGGGGCATCTAGCTGGCTCAGTCGATTGAGTGTCTGACTGTGGCTGAGGTCATGATCTCACGGTTCATGGGTTCAAGACCCGTGTCAGGCTCTGTGCTGACAGCTCGGGGCCTGGAGCCTGCTTCGGATTCTGTGTCTCCCTCTCTCTCTGCCCCTCTCCTCCCCCTCCAAAATAAAAAAAATATACAAACATTAAAAAGAAAAAAAAAAAAAGGAAACCAGAGCTGGGGTGCAAGGGTGGAGTTGGCACTGAAGAGGAGTTCAGCCAGGAGGGAGAAAAGCATCTCCAGCAGTCGGCAGTAGCTCAGCAAACGGTAGGCTGTCTCCAGAGGCAGGGGCCCCAGTGCGTTACTGCAGATGTACTCACGCCTCAGATGGGGGCTTGCCCTGTGTGGTCTCCAGGGGCAAGTCTCTGCACTGCGTGCGTGAAATAGCGACACGTTCTCCCTGTGTGACTTCCTCAGTGACGAGCCTAGCTGCCTCCAGAAGCTGTTGGCACTGAACTCCACGGTTCCTGAGTTGCCTTCAAATATTTGAGGACACTGGGAATGTTTCTTATTTGCCATGAGAAGCCCTGGGTGTGTTTTCCTTTCATAAATTCAACCTAGATAACAACACAAGAAGGAATTAGAAGACCCAAAAGAAAAGCATGTCTTGCATTTGCTAGGGCTCATTTGTGGAGTGACCTCTCTCTTGGTGAGCTGCATCTTGGGTCAGGGTGTCCGGAAGCACACTCTGAGCAGAGGATCCATGAGCAGGTGCTTCAGTAGGAAAGTGATCCTGGGGAGACTGGCAGGAGCAGGGGGCAGGGGGCTGGGCTGGGGTGGGAAGGGAGGGAAGAGGAACCCTTCCTGACCCCACAGGTGGGCCCCAAGTGCAAGGGACCAGACCTGTCAACATCAAGGCCAAGGATGTCACTGGAGAATGCCCTGGGTCTCGGAAGGTGCTCAATGCTTAAGTAACAGGGGTAGAGGATGTGGTGTCTGTAAGGAGCTTTCTTTTTTAAAAAAATTTTTTCAACGTTTTTTTTTTTTTTTTTTTTATTTTTGGGACAGAGAGAGACAGAGCATGAACGGGGGAGGGGCAGAGAGAGAGGGAGACACAGAATCAGAAAGAGGCTCCAGGCTCCGAGCCATCAGCCAAGAGCCCGACGTGGGGTTCGAACTCACGGACCGGACCGCGAGATCACGACCTGGCTGAAGTCGGACGCTTAACCGACTGCGCCACCCAGGCACCCCTGTAAGGAGCTTTCTAACACTTCAGCCTAAAAGAAGAAAAGTGCCTTTATGTATACACACATATAAGTGATTTTCTGTTAAAATTCCCTACGTAATTATTTTATAAATATTTATAAATTACATTTACATAATTTATATATATTCATATATAATATTTCTATATACATACTTATAAATGTCCCATATCTATATATCCACGTAGATACATAAAACACACGCAAATCATGCAAGTGAGAGTTGTACTTTTCACTCTTCTATAGGCTTGAAATTTTTAAAACAAAATGTTAGGGAGAAAGTGAACCACAATTCCACCTTCCCAAACTAAGCACTGTGTGAGTCCTGTTAATGTTTCAGTCTGTGGTTCTTTCCTTGCAGCTGCGGGCACATGTGTCCAGGCACGTGCTTGCAAGATGCCTCGAGAGTCTCTGTTAGCCTGGGGAGTTGGTTCAGGGATTAAGATGTGGTTTGCACACAGGACCCTGGGCTGCCCAGACACTCCCCGAGCCCAGGCGCTCATGTCCAGAAGCCCAGGCGCAGAGCATCAGTGAGCTGGCGCGGGAGATTGAGGGAGTCTCCCTTTCGTGCAGGTCCCCTGGAATGCCCAGCTCCCCTGCGAATGACCCGGGCCCCCACGGTCTGAGGAGGCCAAGGCGGCCTGGCCCCTAGCTAGGCAGTACGCATGTGGTAGAGCCCCGCGTCCTCCTGGAGGGGCGGGAGGCCCAGTGCCACCCCTCCCCAGGGGCTGAACACTCAGAGGGAGAGAGAGACGCATGTTTCTCACCTTGGCGGTAGAAGACACAGAGGGAAGCCAGTGCTGTGAGTTCCCCATCTGAAGAGGCACCCGGCCGTCACTCCTGCACTTAGGTGATTGCTTCCAAATTTCCGGCGGCGTGTCTGTCCTCAGTCCTCGGTCATCCTCCTGGAAGGTGAGGGTGGTGGGGGGTTGAGTGAGGAGTCTTGATGTCATCAAGGCGACAGTGGAACAGGCAGCGTGATATCCGTAACCTCCTTTATCATTATTTTAAGTAATGGACTCATCGAGCAGTTTTGGTTTCACAGAGAAACACGTGGGGAGTGCCAAGGCTCCCCCTGTATGTTCTCCCTCCTGCTCCCCCATTCCTCCCATTGGCAGCTTGCCTGGGAGGGTGCAGGAGGTATGGGCGCTGGGTCGGTGGGGATCCTCTGTCATTAACCGTAAAGCTTGCACTTGGCCTTAGTGTTCATTTTCGGTGTTGTACATCTGCGGACTTCCACAGATGTGCAGTGACATCCATCCACCATTACAGTGTCACTTGGAGTATTTCCCTTGAGGCTCGCCTGTCCATCTTTCCTCCAGAACCCTTGGGAATCACTGACCAGTTTGCTCGGCAATATACCAGGAACATTTTCTCATGCCATTAAATTTTCCTAAAAAGTGAACTTTTTAAAAGGTATTTGAATTTGACATTCTCCAGTTATTAAATGCATTTAAAGCAAGTCTCTATGTTGGGAAAGTTAGGCCGTTTCCTTTTTTTTTTTTTTTTTTTTTTTTTTTCCTCTGCCTCAACTGTGAAATCGTTGCAATGAACACAATTTTGCATCACGGTTTCTCACAACAGCACTGTTGACACTTTGGGCAGGATTACTTTTTGCCACGGGAGCTTTTCTGGCTGCTGCAGGATATCTGCCAGCATCCCTGGCCTCCATCCAGCAGATTCCAGCAGCATCCGCCCCCAGCAGTGCCAACGCAAAATGTGTCGTCGCGCCACCAAGTGCACTGATTTACCTCTGTCTTTCTGCGCACATCCGGGTGTTTCGGGGGCTAGGGCCTCATCCGTGGGATTAGAAGTTGGGATTGTTGCAAGACTAATAATGATTTCGGGAGCATGTGCCATACTGCCCTTCCCGGGTTGCTGGCTGGCTCATGGCTACAGAGTGTATCCTCTTTGTTCCCCAGGTCCTGGCTTAGAGGTGGACATGGGGAGAGTCTAACGTCCCAGGGGATGTAGACTGTGCTGAGGGACCCTCCCTCCAGGTGCGGGAGGGAGGCTCACAGGGGAAGATCGAGTTCTCCCGGGAGTAACTTTGCCAGCATCTGGCCTGAAACCACAGACAGTTGAAGATGTGCCACGCAGTCATCATGACTGCCGGTGGGCCTCCCTTCCCCTGTGACCATCACATCCTGCTGCTGATGGGACCCTCGGGGAGGTCAGAGAAATGGGGGGCTTGCTAGTGCCATCCCACAACAAGAAGCGGGCACTGGGTGAGCGGGTCCTGCCAGTCTCCAGTGCCAGGTCCAGCAAACACAAAGATGAGAGTGTGAGGACAGCCTGTGCAGGAAGTTGTTACAGTGAAGCAGAAGAACAGGTCTGCCTGTGGGTGGCCCCCGACTTACCCCAGTGCGGACCCCCAGGCTGCCCTGCCTGGTGAACAGCCCTCTCTAAAGGCCTCCCTCAGGGCCTCCAGGGTGGTCCTGCCTAGCTGGTATTTTCATCCATGAACGTGTGGGTTTGCTCACAGTTAAATCATTTCCATCCTGAGGGGGTTGGTCGCCAGGTAACTGAGAGAGAAGGAAGTCTGGCCCCAGCTGAGTGCCCTTTGCTCTCCTCCCCGCTTTGGTCTTCAAGACATTTCTGCAAATTTGTGCCAGCCCCTCCGTGTCTGGCTGGTTTCTCTTTAAGTTTCCACTGGCCCGTCCTGTTCCTCTGAATGTACGACTTAGTCCACTTTCTTTCTACCAACTGTGAAGCTTTTCCTCCACTAATGAACAAATTCCCCTTTAAGGAACATATTCCTGTCTGCTAGAGTCTTGTGTTTCCATGTTGTGTGCAAGGCTCCGTGAATATGCACCAATGTGAATTTGCCTGGCCCACCGTCGCCTGCTGGATAATTTGCTGCCCAGCATTGACAGCACATCTGTCTCCTTCCTTTCTTCCTACAGAGGGACGTCCCCCGGGCCCCGGGCCCACCACTTCCATCATAATTCACCAGCTGAAGGGAGGTGGAGGCCACTGAGCCATCTTTGGTTGGGGGTCTGGGAGAGTCAACATGGGCCGGACTCATAGGGCAGAGCGATGGGGACAAACTGCCGCCCTACCCGGCCTACGCCTTCACGTCACCAAATGCCTGGGCCACCAAGCGCCCTCCGTGTGACACAAGGGGGCAGATGCAGCCTGTCTTGTGACTCCAGCTGCAGTTCCCCACCTGGATCCCTGCCCAACCCTGCTCATATCCCCCTTCTCTCCCGGACCTCCTCCTTTGAGCCCTCCCCCACCTGGAGAAGTGTCTTCCCCTGCATGTGAGTGGCCTTCCCCGTCTGGACGGGTCACCTAGTGCTACGCTAAGCCAGGTCCTTGTCTGCCGACTCTCGGAGCTCAGCGGTACTATCCACAGCTACTTGTCAGCTGTGAAGACAAGGGTCCCACCTCTGGCTTCTCAGTAAACCCCATTTGGCCGTTTACATAGTGAATGCTCAATGAGTGTGTTAGTGAATTCATGGGAGAACTGTTTTATCTCCCAGAGGACAGGACTAGCCCCGTTGCTACACTGTGTCCATGTAACGGGTCCATCTGATGTCTAACAGGATGAAATACTTACTGTGCCTTGCTGGAACAGTGTTTTGGAGATGGACAAGTCTGAGCAAGAGTCTTCATTATACACAGTAGGAAAATGAACCCCTCTGCTGGGCAGGAAAACCGGTTCCTAATTCACATTCTTGTCGACAGACAGGCCTGGGGGCCAGAACAGGATTCCGGGGTCCCCTGCCTCACCACAATTTCCATGCAACGACTGAGGAGTGGAGAAGAGCTCACTTTGCCAGCAGGGAATTGGGGAACAGTCCAGCTCCTGTGTTCTGGGGCTTCATGAAGCAAAGTCCAAGGAGGAAGCCAAGTTGTGGGATGCAGTTGCCTCCACAGCTGCAGTGGTGGACCCCGGAGCTGGGTGAATTAAGATGGAAACTGTTTGGGAGGGTCTGAGTGGCTTAATCAGTTAAGCATCCGACTTCGGCTCAAGTCATAATCTCGCGGTCCTTGAGTTTGAGCCCAGTGTCGGGCTCTGTGCTGACAGCTGGGAGCCTGGAGCCTGTTTCAGGTTCTGTCTCCCACTCTCTCTGACCCTCCCCCATTCATGCTCTGTCTCTCTCTGTCTCAAAAATAAATAACCATTAAAAAAAAAGATGGAAACCATTTGGCCTGTGGCCTCAGAGCTGGTTTTATGGACCGAGCCATGTCCTGGACCCGGCCTGAGCCAGGAGGAAAAACTCTGAGCAAGTTTTGTAAGTTCCAAAACCATGTAAATCCCCATGGTCCCTCCGTCAACTTAGTCCCTGCCATACTGCCTGCCCCCGCAGGGTGTGGGATGGGTGGGGAGAAGCATGGAGAAGCATCAGTAGAGAGATACCACAAGCCTTCACAGCTTATCCTGAGTGGTCGGAGCTCATTCTTTACTGTTGCAAATAAGCCGTGTCCAGACTCCCTGGGGCTCCGTGCTGTACCCCCAAATCCTTAATTGGAGGTGGAAAACCCAGCAGTTCTGAAGATATGGTGCCCTGGGTGTCTGAGGACCATGGTTTGAAAACGAAAGACTTGGTCCCATCAGGACTTGTTCTCTGACACTGGGGATCGTGTGGCTTGAGGAAGGTCAGGGTGCATTAGAAAGAAGCACCTCTCTGCTCACTCCCCCTCCCTGAGACTTCATGGCACAGGCTTGTGGGTAACTGGGATGGCCCAAAGCTGGCCTGGGAGATGGCACCAAGGATGATCATTTGGGGAGGAATATCTCGTACTGTGCAGGGAGTGAAGGTTCCATCTGTTCAGTCTGAAAGCAGGAACTATATGGAAACAAGGCACTGCTGTCATAATCCACAGAAGCGTCTCCCATCTCTGGCCACCCTCCCTCCGTCCCCGTGACACTGCACTGGCTTCTCTTGAACATCTGGGACTCCAAAGAGTGTTCATGTCTAAGCTACCACGAGGAGTGACAGAAGAGCTGGTTATTCATTTAGAGTATGGTTATCAAGTTGCAGCCTGCCAGGAGTCAGTTTTTATGGCTCACTCCTGATCCCCGAAATGCAGACTTGACGATGACAGTTTTTTGGGCAGTGCTTGGAGTTCTGTGGCATAGCAATAAAGAAATCTGAGCAGAAAGCACTCTCCTTCCCAAGTAAGCCCCTCTCTCAGCAAAATTTCGCAAGTGCTTTTTCATAAATAAAATAATTCTGTGCTCCAGCTGAGAGTGCTGTGCACACCCTCCCTAGTTATGTGTCCATAGCCTGTGTTTTCACTGCTGGGCAGGATCTGCTGATGGGCACTTTATCGCTAAGTGTGTTGTCCCTTTGGGAGAAAAATACTTTTATCCCAGCGCGTGCCTCATCTCCAAGTCTACTGATCAGTGGTGTTATTATTCTTGCAAGATTCATTTGTAAACTTTTCAAATGATATGTCAATATGTGTGTGGTTGTTTTTTTTTTTTTTCCAGGTAAAGGAGAGGATACGCTAAAAACAAAACCCTATATACCTATGGGGGCGGGGAGGGGGGATGGAGGGCGTCATTCCAACCGAATCGATGTTTATCTTACAAGCACCGTCTATCATGAAAGTCCTGCTGGCTACTTTCTTGTGCATGTTCCAGAAGCAATCCTCACTATTAAATAAGATTGGGAAAGTGGAATTGGAGAACTCAGCACCCATCACGATCCTTCTCAGCTGTCAGAGCAAGGAAACATGGGTGGAAGATTTCAAGCCTTTGTTTTCTCATCTGTGAGAAGGGGGCAGTGCTGATGCTTAGTTCTTGAAATGGTTGTGGAGATTCAGGGCCATGATGAAGGATGAGAGGCACAGAGTGCCGTTCCGGGTTCTCGGTACATCAGGAAAGTCTCTGTGATAGTCTCTGCTCTTGTGTTTCTTGTTCACTATGAGTTTGGCTAATCTCTCAGGGGTATTTCAGGGGTGGTTGGTGTTTAAGACCACTCCTTCTTACCTTTACTGGTGATCTTAAACCAGTTTGGGGCAGAGGTAGCATCAGTATCCCTTCCCCCCCACCCTCAAAATCCTGCAGTTTGTTAAACACATTTGCCGAGAGTTCATGCATCGCGTGTTCAGAGCTGACAGCGTTGTAGTATCCCCGAGAGGTGTGTGTGAGTGTGCGTGCACACACATACACCGGGATGTTCTCACGAGCCTCCCATAGAAGGATGAACTCCTACTCAGGGGACAGAGAAGCCTGCCTTGGGCTGACTCTCACATACCAGTCAAATCTGGGCCCCGGAAGACTAAGGGGTCCTGCCATCATCTCCACCAGTCTCCAGATCTTGATCCTGAATGAAGGTCGTCCAGTTTCATGACACACAGGCCGGATGGGGGATGGTCTTGATGATGGCTGGTGGCATATTTGTGGAGCCCCAAAGAGGCAGGTGTGACCATCACACAAGTGTTCTGAACACAGAGTGTGTCACCTTCAGCCAGCGTGGCTCCTGTCCTCACAAAGTGAGCTACCACCTTTCTGCTGGTGGCTGGGGATGGGGGCGGGGGTAGGGATGGGGAGAGCACATGGCAGTGAGCTCCTCACTTGGTTGTCGTCTCCCCAGGGCTGCCATGAGGATGCTCTTCCCACAGGTGAGGTCGTGTGGGCCCCTTCTTCACTCGTTTGTCTCGGCTGTCACCAGACTAGCTGGGCCGGTGGGGTCGGGGTGGGGGGGCTAAGAGAAAACAATTCTCTTTCCACCAGTGAAACACAACATACAAGCCCATTTTTCTGTTGCAAAACCTTGTATCCAGTACTTTTAAACAACTGAATCTAGTACAGGGAACGTGCCCCGGAGTTGCCAGTTACCTTGCAAACCACCCCTGTGCTCTATGGTTTTCAGGGTGTGTGCGGGTCAAGCTCAGTCCCTATCAAATGACTATGAAACTGAGGGGCTGGGGGCTTCTCCGCCCTGCTAGAAAAGACTGGCAATCTCTTACTGTTTCTGATGCAGTGCCTCTCATCTTCCAAATCTGCAATTTTCCACAGGAGGTGAGGCCTCCTCTTCAACCAGGAGACATTTGGAAACATCTGGAGACATTTTTGCTGGTCACCACTGAGGGGAAGGGGTCCTCCTGGCCTCATGTGGGTAGAGCCCAGGGAGGCCACTGACCACTCTCACATGCACAGGAGGCCCCGCAGCAAAGTGTTACCCGGCCCCACATGGCAACACTTCAAGGGTTGGAAAGTCCTGGCCTGAGTTTAAAGTCGAAAGGGCGAGTGGGGCACCTGGGGGGTTCAGTCGGCCAAGTGTCCGTCTCTTGGTTTCAGCTCAGGCATGATCTCACAGTTCATGGGATGGAGCCCCACTTCAGGCTCCGTGCTGACAGATGGGATCCTGCTTGGGATTCTCTGTCTCCCTTTCTCTCCATCCCTCCCTGACTTTCTCTCCTTCTCTCTCTCTCTCTCTCTCTCTCTCTCTCTCTCTCTCTCTCTCTCTTTCTCTCTCTCAAGAGTAAATAAATAAGCATTAAAAAAATAGAATACATAAGATGATCAGGAAATCAACTCCCAGCTGGATGTTTTGTGATGTTAAGAGATTATTACTTTCAGTGCGGTATAGTTTTGAGATAGCATGTAAAGGAGCCTCTATCTTTTGGAGATACATTTTCACATATCTATAGATGAAATGATAGTTTGAGTTCTGTTTCAAAATAATTTGAAGGAGGAGTGTTTGTGGATGCGGAAGGAATCAAATTGGCGTGAATTATTAATTGTTGATCCCCGTTGATGGATGCATGGGGCTCATTTTTCTGTTCTCTCTATTTCTGTCTAAGGTTGGAATTTTACATAAAACAAAGTTTTCAAAAACAGTGCCCAAACCCGCAAGTTCCATCTGCCAAATTCTATTAGCATAACTAATGGCATCTAATGCCACGGGACTTCACACACCTTCCCCTTGTAGCACCCAACAAAATGGTTGTGGGCCCTTGACGGTTTGCCCAGGGGACACTGAGACTCAGAGATGAAGCAATTGCTTGGGGACATGAGTAATTTAGCGGTGGGGGGAGGCAGGAATTCAAGCTCAGGTCCTTCTGACCCCAAGTGGTGGGTGTCTTCTGCCCTGCCCCACTGGTGTCCAGCCCTGTGCAGAATGCCGGTGCTGGAGAACAAGGTTGCAAGGAGTGTATGTGCTCTGCAGGTGCACATGCTAATCAGCCCCCTTCCAAATGTGCACACAGCTCTCTGTGTCAGCTGCTGTTTGGACAGCTGAATCTCTAAGGAAACACACCATAATGCCTGATTCCTACCCTGGGAGTTAGAAAGTAACCCCAGGTTGGAAATGTAAATATTTTCCCCATGGGCAAGAACTGTTTTTAGCTGATTATAAATGGAAAAGACTGGCAGCTGTCAATATTGATGGTTATTCCTTGAAAAATGACTTCAAGGTACTGCTAATCAATTGTCTCTCAGAATGAAGAATGGAGCACACAGCTCTCTGGGAACCTCAACATGTATTTATAAACACATGCTTTATCGAACACACAGGAAAAATGAGCCAGATCTTTGCAATGATGACGAGTTATTCAGAGTAAATACAACAATTATTAGCGTCTATATTGGACTTCAAATTGACAAAATTCCTTTAAAAAATGGCTGTTGCTGCTGTTTTGTGTTTCTGTTATTTAGTGTTCTCATCGCTACACTGAAGCATGCTGCTTGGCCCTGAGCTGAAGACTTCACAAGGGCCGGGATTATTTCTTTCTTACTCAGTAAATAAGTAGCTTTCCACTTGGCTAAAAACGCCTGGATGATTTAGGCACTGGCTAACAACGTTTGCCTCGCCGTGTCTTCCTAAAACTGACGTTGGCGTGCAAGGTGCAGGAGAATGCGTGTTTTACTGTGAGGACTGTGGGTTCTTCTTCCTCAGACCCTTTGCTGGGGACTGGGGTCTAGAGGCGTGGCAGGCAGAGTAAGATGACCTCCCGGAACTCATGTCCCTGGAATTCCCTTCCCTCTAGTGTGGACGTGATCCGTGGCTTGCTTTCAGCCACCGAATGTGGCGAAGATTGGAATGTCGTTTCTGGTATTGCCCTACAAAAGATTGTGACATCTGTCTGGTGAGGAGGCTGTCCCTTGTGCGCTGTGTTGAAGAACACCCCGCTGGCCCCAGGGAGCCCAGGTGGCAGGGCACTGAGGGCAGGGCCCCTGTCTCAGCAGGAAGCTGAGACCCAGTCTGCCAGCAGCGAGGGGCTCCCCAGCTCACCTGTGGCCGTTTTTGGAGACTGCTGATTGACCCTTTGTTGCAGTAAGCCCTGGAACAATGATTTCAGAATCACAGCTTCCATTCCCCACAGCGGTTGGATACCCTCCAGTACTCTCCCATTCCGCACCAGGATTGGCTGTATTCATCCTGAACCATGGAAGGTGAGGGTGGAAGAATCACAAGACCTCACGCAGGAGCCTACTCCTGATTCCAGGACTCATTTCTTAATTTATAACCCGGGAATTTTTAAAAACCAGAATAAACGAGTACTGTTTCACTGTTGCATCAAAAGACGCAGAAGAAACTGTGTGTCATGAGGTCAGTGTCATGCCTCCTGCCCCAGGAGCAGACTCACAGTGACCCTCCAAAGTATCATGAGCTTACGGTGAAGCTTATAGCACAGTCCTCCACATCAAGGCACCACAGACCTGTGAACGTGAGGCCAACCAAGAGGCAAACGGGCTGTTCACGGAGAGCTGCAGACACATCACACACTCTCTGAATTGACTCACCCAATGTACGTAGACATGGGATGCTCTGCGTGGTGTCATCCTTGTCCACAGAGGGCACGGAGGTAAAGGTCCTTCTGGGCAGCTGGCGTCCTCCCTGGGACGGTGCCCTTTACACCTGACATTCAGTCTTTCATTTGATGCACTTATTGGGCACCAGCTGCATGCCATATGTGACATAGGTGCTGAGAGGAAATCAGTGAACAGATCATTTCCTCCCTTCCTAAGAGGGGATAGCTGCTGAACTTGTTCTGCTCCAGGATGCAGAGGGCTTCCATCCTGTAAATTCACTCCACACATTCTAGTACTCACCGCACTAGATGCCTTTACCACAATTAACGATGTTGGCCATTCCTCCTTTTCCAAACACCTGTCCCCTTGGAACTGCGAGAATGAAATGATCCATGTGGGAATCCAGTGGCCAATATGGAGAAGTTTTTGCAAGTTAGTGGGAATTCAGATCAGGAGCAGGCTATGGTCTGATTTGTTCTTGGTTAAGACACTCTGGCTTCATTGTGGGGGCTCATGAGAGAGAGAGGAGGTCCTTCTGACTGACTTCCAGATGGGAGACATGGGAATTTCTCCTCACTGTCTTCTGGATGAGAGAGTGGTAGTTCTCCAGACCGACTTCCGGATGAGAGAGAGGGGAGGTTCTCCTGACTGACTTCTGGACAAGGGAGGAGGATTCTCATGTATGAGAGAGAGGGTAGGTTCTGCTGACTGAGTTTTGGACGAGAGAGGGGAGATTCTGCTGACTGACTTTTGGACGAGAGAGGGAAGGTTCTCCTGACTGACTTCTGGACCAGAGAGTGGAGTTGCTTGAATGAGAGAGAGGGGGGCTTCTCCTGACTGACTCTGGACAAGAGAAAGGAGGTTCTCCTGATGGAATTCTGGACCAGAGAGTGGAGGTTCTCTTGAAAGAAGAGAGGGGATGTCTCCAGTCTGACTTCCAGGCAAGAGAGGGGAGGTTCTCCTGACCAACTTCCAGATGAGAGAGAAGGGGGGGGGGTTCTCCTGCCTGAATTCTGGACCAGAGAGTGGACGGTCTGCTCACTCACCTCTGGACAAGAGTGAGGAGAAGGTTTTCCTGACTGATTTCTGGCCCAGACCAGGGGAAGTTCTCCTGTCTTATTTCTCGACAAGAGAGAGGGGAAGATCTCCTGACTTCTGGACCAGAGAGGGGAGGTTCTTGAATACGTGAGAGGGGAGTTTCTCCTGAGTGACTCCCGGATAAGAGAGAGGGGAGGTTCTGGTGACTGATTTCTGGATGAGAGAGGGGAGGTTCTCCTGACTGACATCTGGACACGAGAGGGGAGGTTCACCTGACTGACTTCTTGACGAGAGAAGGGAGGTTCTCCTGACTGACTTCTCGACCAAAGAGTGGAGGTTGTACCGACCGACTTCCGGATGAGACAGAAGGGAGGTTCTCTTGACTGACTACTGGACGAGAGAGGGTAGGTTGTCCTAACTGACTTTTACACGAGAGAGTGGGCAGGTTTCACTGACGTCTGGACCAGAGAGTGGAGGTTGTTGAATGAGAGAGATGGGAGGTTCTCTTGACTGACTTCTGGACCAGAGAGTGGAGGTTCTTGAGTTAGAGACATGGGAGGTTCTGTTGACTGACATCTGGACAAGAGAGTGGAAGTTCTCATGAATGACAGAGAAGGGAGGTTCTGCTGACTGACTTCTGGGTTAGAAAGAGGAGAGGTTCTTCCTGACTGATGTCTGGTCCAGAGAGGGGAGGTTCTTGAACGAGAGAGAGGGGAGGTTTTCCTGACCGACTTCCGGATAAGAGAGAGGGGAGGTTCTCCTGACTGATTTCTGGACGAGACAGAGGGGAGGTTCTCCTGAGTGACTTCTGGACCATAGAATTGAGGTGCTCCTGATCAACTTCCAGATGAGGGAGAGGGGAGGTTCTCCTGACTGACTTCTGGATGAGAAGGAGGGGAGGTTTTCCTGACTGACATCTGGATAAGAGAGGGGAAGTTCTCCTGACTGACTTCTGAACCAGAGAGGGGAGGTTCCTCTGACTGACTTCTGAACCAGAGAGAGGAGGTTCTTGAACAAGAGAGAGGGGAGGATCTCTGAATGACTTCCGAAAGAGAGAGAGTGGAGGTGCTCCTTCCTGACTGGTGGACAAGAGAGGGCAGGTTATGCTGACCGAATTCTGGAAGAGAGAGAGGGGAGGTTGTCCTGATTGAGTTCTGGACGAGATCCTGGAGGTTCTCCTGACTGACTTCTGGACCAGAGAGCAGAGATTCTCTTGCAGGAGAGAGAGGGGTGATGCTCAGGACTGACTTCCAGGCGAGAGAGAGGGGAGGTTCTGTTGACAGATTTCTGGACTAGACACGGGAGGTTCTCCTGCCTTACTTCTGGGTGAGAGAGAGGGGTGTTTCTCCTGAATGACTTCTGGACCAGAGAGGGGAGGTTCTTGAGCGAGAGGGTGGGGAGGCTCTCTGAATGACTTCCCGACAAGAGCCAGGGGAGGTTCTCCTGACTGACTTCTGGACCAGAGATGAGAGGTTCTCCTGACCAACATCCAGATGAGAGACAGGGGAGGTTCTCCTGACTGACTTCTGGACGAGAGAGGGGAGGTTTTCCTGCCTGACTTCTGGACGAGAGAGGGGAGGTTTTCCTGACTAATTTCTGGACCAGAGAGTGGAGGTTCTGCTGACTGACTTCCAGATGAGAGATGGGGTAGCTTCTCCTGACTGACTTCTGGATGAGAGAGGGGAGGTTCTCCTGATTGCCTTTCGGACTAGAGCGAGGGGGAGGTTTTCCTGAATGTTTCCTTGATGGAGAGAGGCTAGGTTCTCCTGAGTGACTTCTGGACCAGAGAGCGGAGGTTCTGCTGATCGACTTCCGGATGCGAGAGATGGGAAGTTCTCCGGACTGACTTCTGGATGAGAGAGGGGAGGTTCTCCTACATGACTTTTGGATTAGAGACCTGAGGTTCTCCTGATTGACTTCTGCATGAGAGAGGGGAGGTTCTCCTGACTGCATTCTGCATGAGAGAGGGGAGGTTCTCCTGACTGAATTCTGGACCACAGAGTGGAGGTTCTCTTACAGGAGAGAGAAGGGTGATTCTCATGACTGATTTCCAGGCGAGATTGAGGTGAGTTTCTCCTGACTGATTTCTGGACCAGACAGAGGAGGTTCTCCTGTCTTACTTCTGGACGAGAGAGAGGGGAGGTTCTCCTGAATGACTTCTCGACCAGAGAGTGGAGGTTCTTGAAAGAGAGAGGGGGGAGGTTGTCTGACTGACTTCTGGACAAGCGAGGGGAGGTTCTCCTGGCAGCCTTCCAGATGAGAGAGAGGGAGGTTCTCCTGACTGACATCTGGACCAGAGAGTGGAGGTTCTTTTGCCCGACTTCCGGACGAGAGAATGGGTAGGTCCTCTGACTGATTTCTTCACCTGAGAGGGGAGGTTCCCCTGACTGACTTCTGGATGAGAGAGAGGGGAGGTTTTCCTGACTGACTTCTGGACAAGAGACAGGAGGTTCTCCTGACTGACTTCTGAATGAGAAAGGGGAGGTTCTCCTGACTGACTTCCGGACCGGAGAGTGGATTTTCTGCCGACCGACGTCCGGATGAGAGAGAGAGAAGATTCTCCTGACTGACTTCCAGGCGAGAGATAGGGGAGGTCCTCCTGACTGATTTCTGGACTAGACAGGGGAGGTTCTCCTGTCTTACTTTTCAATGGGAGAGAGGGGAGGATCTCCTGAATGACTTCCGGACGAGAGAGAGGGGAGGTTATCCTGACTGACTTCTGGACAATAGATGGGAGTTTCTGCCCACCGACTTCCGGATGAGAGAGAGGGGAGGTTCTACTGACAGACTTCTGGATGAGAGGGGGGAAGGTTGTCCTGAGTGACTTCTGGTCAAGAGAGTGGAGGTTCTTCTGACTGATTTATTGACCAGAGAGTGTATGTTCTGCTGATTGACTTCTGGATAAGAGAGAGGGGAGGTTCTCTTGACTGACTTCTGGACCAGAGAGGGTAGGTTCTCCTGACTGACTTTTGGACGAGATAGAAGGGAGATTTCCCTGACTGACTTCAGGACCAAAAAGTGGATATTCTTGAATGAGAGAGAGGGGAGGATCTCCTGACTGACTTCTGGACGAGGGAAGGAGAGGAGGGCTCCTGACTGAATTCTGGACCAGAGAGTGGAGATTCTCTTGAAGGAGAGAGAGGTGAGATTTTCCTGACTGACTTCCAGGCGGGAGAGAAGGTAAGTTCTCCTGACTGACTTCTGGACCAGAGAGTGGAGGTTCTGCTGATCGACTTCTGGACAAGAGAGCGGGATGGTTCTCCTGACCGACTTCTGGACGATACAGGGGAGGTCCCCTGTCTTACTTTGGGAAGACAGAGAGGGGAGATTCTCCTTATTCACTTCTAGACCAGAGAGGTGGGGTTCTGCTGACTGAATTCTGGACCAGAGTGTGGAGTTTCTCTTGAAGGAGAGAGGGGGGAGGTTCTCATGACTGACTTCAGGCAAGAGAGAGGAGAGGTACTCCTGACTGTTTTCTGGAGCAGACAGGGGGAGGTTCCCCTGTGTAACTTCTGGACAAGAGAGAGGAGAGGTTCTCATCACTGACTTCTGGAGCAGAGAGGGGAGGCATTCCTGACCAACTTCCAGATGAGAGAGAGGGAGGGTTCTCCTGACTGACTTCTGGGCAAGAGAGAGAGGTTTTCCTGCCTGACTTCTGGATGAGAGATGGGAGGTTCTCCTGAATGACTTCTGAACGAGAGAGGGGAAGTTCTGCTGACTGACTTCTGGACCAGAGACTGGAGGTTCTGGTGACCAACTTCCCGATGAGAGAGAGGGGAGATTCTCCTGGCTGACATCTGGACCAGAGACCGGAGGTTCTGCTGACCGACTTCCGGATGAGAGACAGGGGATGTTCCCCTGATTGACAAGATTCTCTCTGGATGAGAGAATGGAGGTTCTCCTGACTGACTTCTGGACCACAGAGTGGAGGCTCTCTTGGAGGTGAGACAGGGGTGATTCTCCTGACTGACTTCCAGGCGAGAGAGAGGGGAGGTTCTCCTGACTGATTTCTTGACCAGACAGGGGAGGTTCTCCTGTCTTACTTCTGGACAAGAGAGAGGAGAGGTTCTCCTGAATGACTTCTGCACAAGAGAAGGGAGGTTCTTGAATGAGAGAGAGGGGAGGTTCTCCTGAATGACTTCCCAACGAGAGAGAGGGGAGGTTCTCTAACTGACTTCTGGATGAGAGAGGGGAGGGTCTGCTGACTGACTTCTGGACGAGAGAGGGGAGGTTCTCCTGACTGACTTCTGGATGAGAGAAGGGAGGTTCTCCTGACTGACTTCTGGATGAGAGAGGGGAGGTTCTCCTGAGTGACTTATGGACGAGAGACTGGAGCTTCTCCTGACTGACTTGTGGACCTCAGATGGGATGTTCTGCTGACCAACTTGCGGATGAGAGAGTGGGGAGGTTCTCCTGAGTGACTTCTGGACGACAGAGGGGAGGTTTTCCTGACTGACTTCTGGACCAGAGAGTACAGGTTCTGCTGACAGTCTTCCAGATGAGAGAGAGGGAATATTCTCCTGACTGATTTCTGGACCAGAGCCGGGATGTTCTGCTGTCTTAATTCTGGACAGAGAGATGGGAGGGTTTCCTGACTGACTTCTGGATGAGAGAGGGGAGGTTCTCCTGATCGACTTCCAGATGTGAGAGAGCGGAGGTGGTTCTGAATGACTTCTGGATGAGAGAGGGGAGTTTCTCCTGACTGACTTTTGGATGAGAGAGAGGGGAGGTTTTCCTTACTGACTTCTGGACCAGAGACAGGAGGGTCTTGAACAAGAGGGAGGGGAGGTTCTCCTGACTGACTTCTGGATGAGAGAGGGGAGGTTCTGCTGACTGACTTCTGGATGAGGGGGGGAGGGTTTCTGGCAGGAGACAGAGGGGTGATTCTCATGACTGACTTCCAGGCGAGAGAGGCGGGAGGTTCTCTTGACTGATTTCTGGACCAGACAGGGGAGGTTCTCCTGTCTTACTTCTGGACGAGAGGGAGGGGAGCTTCTTCTGAATGAATTCTGGACCAGAGATGGGAGGTTCTCCTGACCAACTTCCAGATGAGAGAGAGAGGGAAGGTTCTCCAGACTGACTTCTGGACAAGAGAGAGTGGAGGTTTTCCTGCCTGACTTCTGGGCGAGAGATGGGAGATTCTCCTGACTGACATCTGGACCACAGAGTTGAGGTTCTGCTGACTGACTTCTGGATGAGAGAGAGGGGAGATTCTCCTGACTGACTTCTGGATGAGAGAGGGGAGGTTTTCCTGACTGACTCTTGGACGGGAGGGAGCGGAGGGTTTCCTGACTGGCTTCTCAACCAGAGAGTGGAGGTTCTTGAATGAGAGAGACTGGAGGTTCTTCTGAATGATTTCTGGATGAGAGAGGGGAGGTTCTCCTGACTGACTTCTGGATGGGAGAAGGGAAGTTCTCCTGAGTGACTTCTGGGTGAGAGACTGGAGTTTCTTCTGACTGACTTCCGGACCAGAGAGTGGACGATCTTGATTGAGTGAGAGAGATGGGAGTTTCTCTTGACTGACTTCTGGACAAGAGAGTGGAAGTTCTCATGAATGACAGAGAAGGGAGGTTTTGCTGACTGACTTCTGGACAACAGAGAGGAGAGGTTCTCCTGACTGACTTCTGGACCAGAGAGGGAGGGGAGGTTCTTGAACAAGAGAGAGGGGAGGTTTTCCTGACTGGCTTCTGGATGAGAGAGAGGGGAGGTTCTCGAGACTGACTTCTGGACAAGAGAGAGTGGAGGTTTTCCTGCCTGACTTCTGGGCGAGAGATGGGAGATTCTCCTGACTGACATCTGGACCACAGAGTTGAGGTTCTGCTGACTGACTTCTGGATGAGAGAGGGGAGGTTTTCCTGACTGACTCATGGACGGGAGCGAGCGGAGGGTTTCCTGACTGGCTTCTGAACCAGAGAGTGGAGGTTCTTGAATGAGAGAGACTGGAGGTTCTCCTGAATGATTTCTGAACGAGAGAAGGGAGGTTCTGCTGACCACAGTCCGGATGAGAGAGAGGGGAGGTTCTCCTGACTGACTTCTGGACGAGAGACGGGAGGTTCTCCTGACTGACTTCTGGACAAGAGAGGGGAATTTCTCCTGAGTGACTTCTGGGTGAGAGACTGGAGTTTCTCCTGACTGACTTCCGGACCAGAGAGTGGACGATCTTGATTGAGTGAGAGAGATGGGAGTTTCTCTTGACTGACTTCTGGACAAGAGAGTGGAAGTTCTCATGAATGACAGAGAAGGGAGGTTTTGCTGACTGACTTCTGGACAACAGAGAGGAGAGGTTCTCCTGACTGACTTCTGGACCAGAGAGGGAGGGGAGGTTCTTGAACAAGAGAGAGGGGAGGTTTCCTGACTGACTTCTGGATGAGAGAGAGGGGAGGTTCTCCTGGCTGACTTCTGGACCAGAGAGGGAATGTTCTCCTGACTGACTTTTGGACGAGAAAGAGAGAAGGTTTTCCTGAGTGACTTCTGGACCAGAGAGTGGAGGTTCTTTTGTGAGAGAGAGGGGACATTCTCCTGACTGGCTTCTGGATGAGTGAGGGGAGGTTCTCCTGACTGAATTCTGGACCAGAGTGGAGGTTCTCTTTAAGGAGAGAGAGGGGAGAATCTCCTGACTGATTTCCAGGCGCGAGAGAGGGGAGGTTCTACTGACCAACCTCCAGATTCCAGAGAAAGTTGTTTCTCCTGACTGACTTCTGGACCAGAGAGCAGAGGTTCTGCTGACCGACTTCCGGATGAGAGTGAGGGGAGGTATCCTGTCCGATTTCTGGACGATATAGGGGACGTTCTCCTGAGTGACTTTGGAAGAGAGAGGGGGAGGTTTTCCTGACGGACTTCTGGACCAGAGTTCAGCGGTTCTTGAATGAGAGTGAGGGGATGTTCTCCTGACCGAATTCTGGACCAGAGATGGAGGTTCTCTTGAAGGAGAGAGAGGGGAGATGATCCTTACTGGCTTCTAGGTGAGAGAGAGGGGGAGGTTCTCCTGACTGACTTCTGGACCAGAGATGGAGGTTCTGCTGACCGACATCAGGATGAGAGAGGGGAGGTTCTCCTGTCTGAATTCTGGACCAGAGAGTGGAGGTTCTCCTGACTGACTTCTGGATCAGAAAGGAGAGGTTCTGCTGACCGATTTCTGGATGAGAGAGGGGAGGTTCTCTTGCAGGATAGAGAGGGGAGGTTCTCATGATTGATTTTCAGGTGAGAGAGAGGGGAGGTTCTGTTGACAGGTTTCTGGACTACACAGGGGAGGTTCTCCTGTCTTACTTCTGGACGAGAGAGAGGGGTGTTTCTCCTGAATGACTTCTGGACCAGAGATGGGAGGTTCTCCTGACTGACTTCTGGATGAGAGAGGGGAGGTTCTCCTGACTGACTTCTGAATGAGAGACAGGGGAGTTTTCCCTGAGTGACTTCTGGACCAGAGAGGGGAGGTTCTTGAACGAGAGTGAGGGGAAGTTCTCCTGAATGATTTTCGGACGAGAGAGAGGGGAGGTTGCCCCAACTGACTTCCAGAATAGAGACAGTGGAGGTTCTTCTGACTGACTTCCAGACCAGAGAGTGGAGGTTCTCCTGACCCATGTCAGATGAGAGAGAGGGGAGATTTTCCTGACTGACTTCGAGGCGAGAGAGAGGGGAAGTTCTCCTGACTGATTTCCGGACCAGACAGAGAGTTTCTCCTGTCTTACTTCTGGATGAGGGAGAAGGGAGGTTCTCCTGAATGACTTCTGGACCAGAGAGGGAAGGTTCTTGAATGAGAGAGAGGGGAGGCTCTCCTGAATGACCTCCAGATGAGGGACAGGGGAGGTTCTCCTGGCTGACTTCTGGACCAGAGAGGGGATGTTCTCCTGACTGACTTTTGGATGAGAAAGAGAGAATGTTTTCCTGAGTGACTTCTGGACCAGAGATGGAGGTTCTCTTGAAGGAGAGAGAGGGGAGATCACCCTGACTGACTTCCAGGTGAGAGAAGAGGGGAGGTTCTCCTGACTGACTTCTGGACCAGAGATGGAGTTCTGCTTACCGACTTCCGGACGAGAGAGAGGGGAGGTTCTCCTGACTGACTTCTGGACCAGAGAGTGGACGTTCTGCTGACAGACGTCCGGATGAGAGAGTGGAGGTTCTCTTGACTGATTTCTGGACAACAGAGGGGAGGTTCTTCTGACTGACTTTTGGACGAGAGAGATGGGAAGTTTACCTGACTGACTTCTGAACCATAGAGTGGAGGTTCTTGAATGAAAGACAGCGGAGGTTCTCCTGACTGACTTCTGGATGGGAGAGAGGGGAGGTTCTCCTGACTGACTTCTGGATGAGATAGGGGAGGTTCTCCTGTCTGAATTCTGGACCAGAGAGTGGAGGTTCTCCTGACTGACTTCTGGATGGGAGAGAGGGGAGGTTCTGTTGAGTGACTTCTGAACCAGAGAGGGGAGGTTGTTGAAGAGAGAGAGGAGACATTCTTCTGAATGACTTCTGGATGAGAGAGAGCTGAGGTTCTCCTGACAGAATTCTGGACCAGAGAGTGGAGGTTCTCTTGATGGAAAGAGAGGGGCTATTCTCCTGACTGACTTCAGGCAAGAGAGAGGGGAGGTACTCCTGACTGATTTCCGGAGCAGTCAGGGGAGGTTTCCCTGTCTTAACATTGAACGAGAGAGAAGGGAGGTTCTCCACACTGAATTCTGTACCAGAGAGGGGAGGTTCTTGAGCAAGAGAGAGTGTAAGTAGTCCTGAATGACTTCCGGAGACAGAGAGGTGAGATTCTCCTGACTGACTTCTGGACGTGAGAGGGGAGCTTCTCCTGACCGACTTCTGGATGTGACAGAGGGGAGGTGGTCCTGAATGACTTCTGGATGAGAGAGGGGAGTTTCTCCTGACTGACTTTTGGATGAGAGCGAGGGGAGATTTTCCTTACTGACTTCTGGACCAGAGAGAGGAGTTTCTTGAACAAGAGAGAGGGGAGGTACTCTGAATGAATTCTGGATGAGAGAGAGGGGAGGTTCTCCTCACTGACTTCTGGATCAGAGAGGGGAGGTTCTGCTGACCGACTTCTGGATGAGAGAGGGGAGGTTCTCTTGCAGGATATAGAGGGGAGGTTCTCATGACTGATTTTCAGGAGAGAGAGAGGGGAGATTCTCTTGGCTGATTTCTGGACCAGACACGGGAGGTTCTCCTGTCTAACTTCTGGACAAGAGAGAGGGTAGGTCTCCTGATTGATTTCTGGATCAGAGAGGGGAAGTTCTCCTGACTGACTTCCAGATGAGAGAGGGGAGGTTCTCCTGACTGATTTCTGAATGAGATACAGGGGAGGTTTCCCTGAATGACTTCTGGACCAGAGAGGGGAGGTTCTTGAACGAGAGAGAGGGGAAGTTCTCCTGAATGACTTTCAGACGAGAGAGAGGGGAGTTTCCCCCGACTGACTTCCATATAAGAGACAGCGGAGGTTCTTCTGTCTGACTTCCAGACCAGAGAGTGGAGGTTCTCCTGACCGACGTCGGATGAGAGAGAGGGGAGATTTTCCTGACTGACTTCGAGGCGAGAGAGAGGGGAAGTTCTCCTGACTGATTTCCGGACCAGACAGAGAGTTTCTCCTGTCTTACTTCTGGATGAGGGAGAAGGGAGGTTCTCCTGAATGACTTCTGGACCAGAGAGGGAAGGTTCTTGAATGAGAGAGAGGGGAGGCTCTCCTGAATGATCTCCAGAAGAGAGGGGGGAGGTTCTCCTGACTGACTTCTGGGTGAGAGAGGGGAGGTTCTCCTGAGTGGCTTCTGGAAGAGAGACTGGAGCTTCTCCTAACTGACTTCTGGACCAGAGAGTGGATGTTCTGCTGACCGACTTCCAGATGAGAGAGAGGGGAGGTTCTCCTGACGTACTTCTGAATGAGAGACAGGGGAGGTTTCCCTGAATGACTTCTGGACCAGAGAGGGGAGGTTCTTGAACGAGAGTGAGAGGAAGTTCTCCTGAATGATTTTCGGACGAGAGAGAGGGGAGGTTGCCCCGACTGACTTCCAGAATAGAGACAGCGGAGGTTCTTCTGACTGACTTCTGGACCAGAGAGTGGAGGTTCTCCTGACCCATGTCAGATGAGAGAGAGGGGAGATTTTCCTGACTGACTTCGAGGCGAGAGAGAGGGGAAGTTCTCCTGACTGATTTCCGGACCAGACAGAGAGTTTCTCCTGTCTTACTTCTGGATGAGGGAGAAGGGTGGTTATCCTGAATGACTTCTGGACCAGAGAGGGAAGGTTCTTGAATGAGAGAGAGGGGAAGCTCTCCTGAATGACCTCCAGACGAAGGAGAGGGGAGGTTCTCCTGACTGACTTCAGGATGAGAGAGGGGAGGTGCTCCTGAGTGGCTTCTGGAAGAGAGACTGGAGCTTCTCCTAACTGACTTCTGGACCAGAGAGTGGATGTTCTGCTGACCGACTTCCAGATGAGAGAGAGGGGAGGTTCTCCTGATTGACTTCTGGATGAGAGAGGGGAGGTACTCCTGACTGAATTCTGGATCAGAGAGTGGAGGTTCTCTTGCAGGAGAGAGAGGGGAGATTCTCCTGACTGACATCCAGGAGAGAGAGAGCAGAGATTCTCCTGACTGGTTTCTCGACCAGACAGGGGAGGTTCTCCTGTCTTACTTCTGGATGAGAGAGTGGGGAGTTCCTCCTGACTGACTTCTGGACCAGAGAGGGGAGGGTCTCCTGACCGACTTTCAGGTGAGATAGAGGGGAGGTCCTCCTGACTGACTTCTGTACAAGAGAGGGGTGGTTCTCCTGACTGACTTCTGGAGTTGAAACCAGGCAGGTGCTCAGCGTTGCTATGTCAGCTCGAGGAAGCATCTTTACATTTGAAGGTGCTTGGGGAATGATGGCAACTGGGAAGTGCCAACTACCTCTTCTCAGGTGTAACAACAGTGGTTGTAGTATTTGCTCATTTCACCTACAGGTTGACTTCACTGATAGCAGATTCAGACAAATTGTGCCCAGCCAGCTCCAGGGGGCTGGTGTGAGCAGGACTCTGTCAGGATGGTCAGCAGGTGTGAGCAGGTGACCCACTGGGATGGTCAGCAGTTCTGAGCAGGTGCCCTGACAGGATGGTCAGCAGGTAGCATGTTGCAAGAGCCTGGCAAGGACAGTGTAGGTGAGCAGTGTTCCGGGGATTATTGCTGGGGTCCTGTCTTTCAAATGGGATGGATGTTGCAACTGCTCACAGACACACTCCAAGGGGAATTACAGGGGATTTGGAAAAAGTTGTAGGGACTAGCAGTCCCAGAGGGTCTCAGGGCCTGAGTGGACGGTCTGTCAGCCCAGGTCATGTGTCAATGCTTTCAGGAGGTCAGTAATTACTGGGGACACCCTGGTCCTGTGTTTAGAGGATGGGACAAGGGCACAGTGGGAGATGCGAGCTGCAGATCAGAGGAGGGGGCTGGACTGGAGAAAATCATGTGAGAATCACACATTCCTGTGCAGCTGAGGCCAGGGCCTGGGTGAGGTTCCAGAGCAACAGTGAGGATGTCACCCATGAGGGAGTGAGGCCCACCATCTCTCTGTCTCTCACTCCACTCTTCTCTCTGTCTCTGTCTCCCCATGTCTCTCCATGTCTCTGTCTTCTGTCTCTCTCTCTCTCTTTTGTCTCCCTCTGTCTCTCCTCTCTCTCCCCTCTTGTGTCTCTGATGAATGCCATGGTTGCCAGCTGGGTAGAAGAGACTATGCCTTACAAGCAGGCTGAGGAGCAGCGGGAAGGACACTGGAGACTGTAGCCAGGGGAGGAGTGTTTCTGGAAGGAAGTCGGTGCTGGGAGGTCCACAAGGGAATGGAGGATGGCGGTTGGGTGTGGGCAGGTGGAGGCCTCAGGAGACCCTGGGCAGGTTCCCGGGCCAGCCGAGGGGTAGGAGCAGCGTGGAGTGGACGCAGCAGTGGATGCGCATGAGAAGCTGGCCTGGCACCCTCAGATGCCTCCAGAGTCTGTAGCTGGGGGAGCACTCGAGAGAAGTGGGAGGAGTTTTCAAAGGGAAGTACTGAAGCTGCCTACAGGTTGATGCAGCCAAGAGGGGAGTTTAAATGTGACAGAGAGAGAGACAGAGACAGAGACAGAGACAGAGAGAAGGGAAACAACAGAGTAACAACCTCTGAATGTCACTCTCCCAGTAAGAAAAGATGGCCGAAATGGTCAGAAGAAGATTTTCCACAACTCTAGAAATTAATCAAAGTCTTCCAGGAACATAAGTTTTTCTGTGTTCTGGTTTTCCGTTGTTGTTTTGAGGAAAAGCCGTTGAATTTTGTTAAGAACGGTGAGAATTCTGACTTTCCCCATATCGCTCCTGCTCTGCAACTCTGGGTGACCTTGAGCACCAGCAGTGCCACCCAAGGGGTGAACACAGCCTGGGCTCGCCGAAACCTCCTCCTCAGAGCACTGCCCTCACCATACGTGTCCTGCAGTTGCTTGGACACCTCTGTCTACGAGGCTGTCTGTTTGCCTTGACTGGAGCTCACCTGGCATGAAGTCAAGGAGGGGCAGGTGACAGACAGAGAGCCGGCCACTCAGTGATGGAGCACAAGAGGATTTCAGGTGGAGGGCACAGGTGCAGGCCCTGAGGCTGGAGTGAAGCTGGTTGGGAGCCCAGAAGGAAGATCGGGGGTGGGGCAGGTGGGGGAGTGCCAGAGAGGAGGGCTGGGGACCCTGGATCTCACCCCACGGGCACTGACGAATTCTGGCTGCATTTTGAGTTGGGGAAACCGCTCTGAGGTGGGGTGTTACTTCGTCTTTGAGCCACGTTCCCGCTGGCCTGTGAGCGATGTGGGAATAGAGACTGCCTCTTACATCCTCAGGACAGAATCCTGCCATCTGTCACAAGTCCTGTCGTAGGGGCATTTGGGGAAAGAAAGAGGAAGGAAGGAAGGAAAGCTAGCCAGGTGGCCTAAGCTCACGCTGTTGCGCCTCTGCCCTTAGCATGCTGGAGGGGGTGCTCTGATTTGGGATTTGAGGCCTTTCCTGACTGTTTAGTTTAGCATCTGTTCCTGTTGGGCCTGACATGCTTCTAAATTCAATACGCTCTTCCTCTCATATTTTATGCCAAATTTCTCTACCTTGGAAATTCTAGATCCTTTCTTCTGGGAAAAAAAAATTGCATGTTTTTGATGCCATAAAATATAATTTACTGGGAGTTACAGATAGCTTTTCCATTTAATCATTATTCATTTGTTCAATTTTACATTTCTTCTATCAATTTTATACCACTATGTTTCTCTCGGTTGTTAATTAGAGCCAGTCTGTATTCCAGGCATTCCTGGAGTCAGAACGCACAGGTTCATTGTTTGCAAAGGTGAATGGGAGTTGCCAGCCTGTGCCTGCCCCAGTATGTCCCAGTATGCACAGTACACTCTGCGTTTGCACATTCTCAGAAGGCACCATATGTCCCATATCTGGCTGGGGAAGCCGTTGGTGGCAGTGATGGTCCTCACCTGGTGATGATCTCTTTACTGCGTCTGTTAAATAATGTAGTCACTTTTATTAATTCTCAGTCCATCTATGCAGGAGAAAATACCTGAACAGGCATATGGTTTACTTTAAAAAAAATAATAATGTTTATTTATTTTTAGAGACAGAAAGAGAGAGACAGAGCGTAAATGGGCGGGGGCGCTAAGAGGGAAACACAGAATAGAAGCAGGCCCCAGGCTCTGAGCTGTCAGCACAGAGCCTGACATGAGGCTCAAACCCACAAACCGTGAGATCATGACCTGAGCTGAAGTCAGACACTTAATCAAGCGAGTCACCCAGGCGCTCCCATACAGTTGACTTTTTAATGACTGCAAAATTCCTTTTTTTTCTTTTATGAAATTTATTGTCAAATTGGTTTCCATGCAACACCCAGTGCTCATCCCAACAGGTGGTCTCCTCAATGCCCATCACCCACCTTCCTCTCCCTCCCACCCCCATCAACCCTCAGTTTATTCTAAGTTTTTAAGAGTCTCTTATGGTTTGGTTCTCTCCCTCTTTTTTTTTTTTTTTCCTTCTCCTCCCCCATGGTCTTCTGTTAAGTTTCTCTGGATCCACATATGAGTGAAAACATATGATATCTGTCTTTCTCTGCCTGACTTATTTCACTTAACATAATACCCTCCAGTTCCATCCACGTTGCTACAAAAGGCCAGATTTCTCATTGCCAAGTAGTATTCATTGTGTATATAAACCACAATGTCTTTATCCATTCATCAGTCAATGGACATTTAGGCTCTTTCCATAATTAGGCTATTGTTGAAAGTGCTGCTATAAACATTGGGATACAAGGGTCTTTATGCATCAGCACTCCTGTATCCCTTGGGTAAATTCCTAGTAGTGCTCTTGCTAGGTTGTAGGGTAGTTCTATTTTTGTTTTTTTGAGGAACCTCCACACTGTTTTCCAGAGCGGCTGCACCAGTTTGCATTCCCACCAGCAGTGTGAGAGGGTTCCAGTGTCTCCACATCCTCGCCAGCATCTAGAGTCTTCTGATTTGTTCATTTTAGCCACTTTGACCAGCGTGAGGTGATATATCAGTGTGGTTTTTGATTTGTACTTCCCTGATGAGGAGTGATGCAGAGCATCTTTTCATGTGCCTGTTGGCCATCTGGATGTCTTCTTTCAGAAAGTGTCTATTCATGTCTTCTGCCCATTTCTTCACTGGATTTTTGTTTTTTGGGTGTGGAGTTTGGTGAGTTCTTCACAGATTTTGGATACTAGCCCTTTGTCCAATATCTCATTTGCAAATATCTTTTCCCATTCTGTCGGTTGCCTTTTAGTTTTGTTGATTGTTTCCTTTGCAGTGCAGAAGCTTTTTATCTTGATGAGGTCCCAATAGTTCATTTTTGCTTTTAATCCCCTCGCTTTTGGAGATGTGTCAAGTGAGAAATTGCTGCAGCTGAGGTCAGAGAGGTTTTCTCCTGCTTTCTCCTCTAGGGATTGACGGTTTCCTGTCTCACATTCAGGTCCTTTATCCATTTTGAGTTTATTTTTGTGAATGGTGTAAGAAAATGGCCTAGTTTCATTCTTCTGCATGTTGCTGTCCAGTTCTCCCAGCACCCTTTGTTAAAGAGACTATCTTTTTTCCATTGGATATTCTTTCCTGCTTTGTCAAAGATTACTTGGCCGTACTTGTGTGGGTCCAATTCTGGAGTCTGTATTCTATTCCATTGGTCTATGTGTCTGTTTTTGTGCCAATACTATGCTGTCTTGACGATTACAACTTTGTAGTAAAGGCCAAAGTCTGGCATTGTGATGCCTCCTGCTTTGGTCTTGTTCTTCAATATTACTTTGGCTATTTGAAGTCTTTTGTGGTTCCATATACATTTTAGGATTGATTGTTCTAGCTTCTAGAAGAATGCTGGTGCAATTTTGATTGGGATTGCGTTGAACATGTAGATTGATTTGGGTAGCATTGACATTTTAGCAGTACTTATTCTTCCAATCCATGAGCATGGAATGTTTTTCCATTTGTTTTTATTTTTTTTCAATTTCCTTCATAAGCTTTCTATAGTTTTTAGTGTACAGATCCTTTACATCTTTGGTTAGGCTTATTCCTAAATATTTTATGATTCTTGATGATGATTGAAAAAATTCCTGGTGTCACATGAAAGATTCTGGATGCGTGCACATTATGCCTGATTTGCTGCTAACTACCAAACCTAGTTCCAATCCCCTCCTGGGGGACCTTTACTACGTGGCTGTGTATTTAAGAAAAGGGGACAGTTCACAGAGCAGGCACAGAGCTGCAATGCATACATAATGGCTTGTTCCAAGGAGTAAATTAAGCCTGGAACTGTCACTGTATTAAACTTAGCAGAGCAGGTCTTGAGCTTTAAGGAGAGACATTTCTGAGAGAGAGGGTTCATTCTTTCACATTCACTCAATAGTAAAATATAGTGAACTCTGACAATGTGATTTAGCAAAGACTCTAAAACATAACATGTTGGAGTGGCTGTGTATCAAAAGTTATTTTTCTGTTCTATTACCTTTAATGAATAGCTTAGATCACCAAGTATATTCACAGAGCTGTGGCCCAGTACATTTTTGATAAGGAGAAAAAAAGTACCCTGGGTTTTGGTGTAATTTTATATATGCCGACGTTGCGTGCTCAGTGTCCTGTGTGTGCAGAAGTGCCTGTCCCCGCGCACAGTGTCCGTGTTTGTTTACACACAGGGGCACGTGAAGATTTTACCTGTGGGGCTTCGACTGAATCAGGATAGGTTTGATAATAAAGAGCTTTATTGTGTTTTTCATCTTAAATAAATAGAAGCGCACAAAACCCTTTCTTGGAAATTCACTGAAGGGAGACACGTCATCAAATTAGTCCCCACAAGGCCAGCTGTGAGGTGAAGTGGTGAATCTATCTCAGATGAGTCACTGCTCTGTGAAAATGCCTCAGATTATTTAGCCCATGGCCTTGAAAGGACTAACTGTCTCCCAATGCATAGTTTCAAGCAGAGTTCAAACCACCCATTCCTTATTTTCAGAGTTCAGGTGGGAAGTGCCACTTGCCTTCTGGGCTGAGTCTCTTCTCCCCTTCCAGCAGTGTCTTCAGCTGCTGGGCAGGGAAGACAGTCTGTCTGCCCCTGAGGCTGGGTCGGCCAGTGACTCCCCTGCTATAGGACCCCATCCTGTACCGGGGACCACTCACCTGGATGGAGAATCCTGGACAGGAATACTCTCCGTGGGGGTTGTGGTAAAGCCCTCTCCCCCATCCCCCGCAGGCTTCTGCCTGGTGTGGGTCAGCATGCCTCAGCTGGGACCACAGCTTTGCCGACCCCATGGTCACTGGAGGCACCCCCGCCACCACCCCTCTGGCCTTTCTTCAAGGTGCCCACCCCTCAGGGCTTTTGCTCTGACTGCACCTTTTGGCTGGAACACCCAAAGCCTGGTTGCCTTGTCCACATTCCTCTAAGATTTTTCTATCTTCTGAATCTATGATCATTCATTCATTCGTTCATTCATAACGTTTATTTTGAGACAGAGAGAGACAGAGAGAGAGAGAGCGAGCACTAGCAGGGAGGGGCGGAGAGAGAGAGGGACACAGAATTGGAAGCAAGCTCCAGGCTCTGAGCTGACAGCACACAGCCTGATGCGGGGCTCGAACTCAGAAACCATGAGATTATGAACTAACCTGAAGTCAGACAACTGATTGAGCCACCCAGGTACCCCGACACATATTTTTTAAAGTTTATTTATTTTGAGAGAGAGGGAGAGAGCAAGAGCGAGCAATCAGAGTGCACATGAGTGGGAATGAGGCAGAGAGGGGGAACACCAAGCAGGCTCCACGCTGTCAGTGCAGAGCCCCACACAGAGCTGGAACCCATGAACCATGAGATCACAACCTGAGCCAATATCAAGAGCAGACTCCCAACTGACTGAGCCACCCAGGCATCCCACGGCCAACCCATTTTTTTGATGACTTCCTCTGGATGGGAGGCACCAGGTATAGGTGTGTCTCTGAGTGAGCCATATGGGGGGATCATGTTCTAAGCAGGGGAGACAGTATACGTTTCATGGATGAGGACATGCATCACACACAATCTGTCCTGTGCTTGGCACAAGCCAGGCGTCACATGGGTTCAGGGGCCCTCATTCAGGCTGTCATAGGCATTTGTCATGGTGTGCACCACGCTGTATGAGAAAAGACCTCTTCCACTCCACTGTAAGTTCTGCAGGGCAGAGCCATGCTGTTTTGATCTTTTGATACATAGCGTGGTGCCTTCTTGACAGGTTCTAGAAAATACTTTCAGTAATGCATCCCACAAATATTTACTGAGCTCCTGCTGTGCAGCTTGCCTCATTCTAGGTACCAGAGATGGAGATAGGTGTGGCTGCCACCCCCTGGGGAATGAGGGGAGGAAAGGAGGCTCAGTCAACTAGTTCACCTGGGACCCACCATCTCCAGACTCTCTCATCAGGCAGGCGTGCCACGGGGTTTGAGAATGTGCATTTGCAGCAATCCCTGGAGCTGCTGCTGCCGGTGCATAGGACACTCTGAGAAGGGGACGTGGAAATTGAGGCCTGGAGGAGAGGAAGGGGGCAGGGTATTTCAGGGAGGGGCATCGAGGGCAAAGTCCCCGAGGTAGGAACAACCGGATCATAACACCAGGGGCCCTGAGCCTGGCGTCCAGTGAGAGGGGAGGAGGGACGTGACACACAGGGGATTTGGTGTCAGGTAGGTCCCCCAACCTGGGGCCACTGAGCTCAGCAAGGAGCTGATATTTTTGCAACAGCAGTGAGAAAGTGCTGTGGCCTGGTAACCAGGGAGTGACATCAGCTGATGTACATGACGGAAAACAGTGGCTTCAAGCACCACTGTTCTTCCCAGCTCTGGGCTCACCTGTGGTCTCACTGGGCTGAAGTCACGACGCCCACATGCCTCATTCCTTTTGGAGGCTCCCAGGGAGACTCCCACCTCCTGGCCTCTTGCAGCCACTAGCGGCCCTTGTGGGCTGGAGTCTGCCTGCTCGGTGGTTAACACCCATGACGGTGCACCCGCCAGTCTTTCTCTGCTCCCTTTCCCACCTTCAGGGCTGACCCAGTTGGGTGACCCAGGGTACTCTCCATATCCTGCAGTCCACATACGAGCCATCTTTGTGGGGAGCACTGTTCTGCCCGCACATCTCGTTTACGTTTAAAGTGAACACTGTGGATACAGTTCAGAGGTGGCAGCACAAGGGTCCCAAACTGGTCCAGGCATGGGATGGGCGGGCAGGGGTGCCATGAACTGAAGGACGAGGAAGATGAGGGTCAGAGTCAAGTCTGTTCAACCTAGCTCACTTACCAGTATACACACCGGGCTTTAGAAGCACATAAACTTTATTTTTTGAACCAGAAGATGAATCTTGGGCTCTAGTGTCTTAAGGAAATCCATCACTCTGTGGGCTGGCACTGATTGACCTGTGGGACAAAAGGAATCTGCATCAATTCTGGAATGTTTCATAAAGAGAAAAAAGATGTTTGAAGACTGTGCTTGAAAGGAAGTGTGGACTTCTGGGATGGGCACAGGCTGACCTGAGTTTGAATCCAAGTTGGGCACTTACTAGTTGAGATATTCCAAGAACTTGGCTGACTTCCCTGACTCCTTCATCTGGAAATATGCCCTGAGAAATCAACTGGTGGGGTTATCTAAGACTGGGCATGCTGTACATAAATGCCTCACAGCTCCTGAGAGTTCATTCTTACACTCTTCTGGTCTCTGTTGAGTTCTAATGAGTTGGAAATCCTTTGTTCTGACATTAGTACTCTGAGGCAACGACTTTTTCAGGGTGCTATACAATTACTGATCCAATTGACATGCCCTATGAAGGCTCCTCAAAGCAGCCAATAATTAAAAAAATTAAGCTTTGTAAAAAAGTTCACCATCCTTAAAAATATTTGTATTATTCGCTCTTCTTCATAGGCCAGCAGGTGTTAAGAAATGTTTTACTTTAAAAAAAAAATTAACTTTCTTTCTTTTTTTTTTTTTTTTTTTTGAGAGAGAGAGAGAGAGAGACACGGTGAGTGGGGAAGGGACAAGAAAGAGGGAGACACAGAATCTGAAGCAGGCTCTAGGCTCTGAACTGTCAGCACAGAGCCCAATGTGGGGCTGGAACTCATGGACCATGAGATCATGACCTGAGCCAAAGTCGGACATTCAGCCGACTGAGTCACCCAGGTGCCCCAAGTTTTTCTCTTCTTTTTTTTAAAATGTTTATTTTGAGAGAGATACAGACAGAGAGAGAGAGAGAGAGAGAGAGAGAGAGAGAGAGAGAAAGAGAGAGAGAGACAGAGAGAGAGAGAGAGAGAGAGAGAGAGAGCGCACAGTAGAGGTGCAGAGAGAGAGGAAGAGAAAATCCCAAGCAGGTTCTGCATTGTCAGCACAGAGCCCTACGTGGGGCTTGAACCCTGGGATCTCACGAACCCTGAGATCATGAACTGAGCCAAAATCAAGAGTCAGATGCTTAACTGACTGAGTCACCCAGGTGCCCCCCCAAAAAGTTTTTCTAATGAAGAATTTGGGAATCTCTGTGAAAGTCCAGCAGCCCTCTTTGAGAGGTAGGAAACGTTACGTACAAAAACAATACATCAACTGATGTTTTCCAAACTGCCTTACTTCTCTCCTCCCGTGTTCTCATCTCTGTGTACTCTCCCATCTGGCGATGCGCACAAGTACTCGTCAAAAGTCAAAGCCATATTTATATGTTTGTTTTCTCAGACGGTTGGCAGTGAGTGAACAATTAGCAGGTCTGATTATGGTTTTAAATTCAGTCCCGCCTCCTAGTTGCCAAGCATGACAGGCTTCACGAGCCGCAGACACTGTGAGTTTATTTTTCATTTGTATTCATGACACTCGTGATCTGAAATGGCCATTTTCATGTGTCCCCACTCCTCTTTGCAACAAATGAGTGGAGTCAGTTGCTTCTGGCCCGAGGTCTCGTTTGTTGTGCCAAATGTGACCCGGATGCCAAGTTCCGTCTCAGCATTGGCCTTTATAGCACATTGGACATAAAGAGACCCTGAAGGCCCTTATCTGCGGTCTGGGAAGGGGTCAGCATTGCAGTACCACGGACAGCTGGTGAGCGCGCCTCCTGACACTTTATGTCTGGGGATGCAGTGACCACAGGCTGTCCCTCCCACACAATGGTTGCTGATGAGAGGGGACAGCTCCACAGGCTCTACTCCAGCATTGGGGTGTTGACGAGATGATTCTTGGTTTTGGCAGGGTTTGGGGCCAAGGAATTTCAAATACCTTTACTTTCATTGTGATTATTGATGCGGAATCTTCAGGTTGCTGAGTGTAGCATTTAAAAAAAATTAATGTTTATTTATTTTTGAGAGAGAGACAGAGTGCAAGTGGGGGAGGGGCAGAGAGAGAGGGAGACACAGAATCTGAAGCAGGCTCCAGGCTCCCAGCTGTCAGCACAGAGCCAGATGTGGGGCTCCAACTCACAAACCGTGAGATAGTGACCTGAGCCGAAGTTGGACGCTTAACTGACTGAGCTCCCCAGGCACCCTAGTGTGGCATTTTTAACCACTATTTAAAAATATTATAAAGGTAATATATACAATATATGACTTTTACAAAGTCAAATGTAGAGAAGAAGGTAGAAGATCGATGCTACACACAGGTGTGGTTTCTACCGTTCTAAGTAGGATCTCAAAGATGGGGAGGATGTAGAAGCCTAAGTTAGGGTTCTCTCCACCCCTTCCACTGCGTGCTCGTTTTCTACACTTGACCTTCCACTGTGTACTCATTTTCTACACTTGATCTTAGCCAAAAGGCTGAGAAGCAGTGTAAGTTAATTTTCTAGAACTAGTATTTTTAGCTGTTAGCTACTTTATTTCTTACGTACCTTTATCGAAATATGTATGCATTTACCACAATGTCATCTATATAATACATCTCTATGTTACTTATAAGGCATCTCCATATGTATACATATGCACATTTGAGAAGCCTGATTTAGATGAACGTTTCCCATTCTAAATGCACCTTTTTCCTTATCCGGTCTTGAATATTTCATATGTACAGAAGAGTACATATACTGGGTGCATTCCTTAAAGAATGGCAATGAGTGGATTCTCTACCCTACTCAGGTAACACAAGGAAGCCCATGAACACCCATCAAATGTACCCCTTCTCCTGTTACCCCAAATGCTATAATTATTTCTTTTCTTTTCTTTTTTTTTCTTCTTTGTTATTTTTTTAACGTTTTATTTATTTTTGAGACAGAGAGAGACAGAGCATGAATGGGGGAGGGGCAGAGAGAGAGGGAGACACAGAATCGGAAGCAGGCTCCAGGCTCTGAGCCATCAGCCCAGAGCCCGACGTGGGGCTCGAACTCACGGACTGCGAGATCGTGACCTGAGCCGAAGTCGGATGTTTAACCGACTGAGCCACCCAGGCGCCCCTCTTTGCTTTTCTTATAATTCATCACATATGCATACATCTACACCCAAAGCTCAATATTTTCTTTTACACACATGGAATCCTCTGTTGTTCTGCAGTTTTCTTTTTTGGGGGTAGATTATTTTTGTGAAATTAATCTAGATTGATGGATAAAGGCAGATATTTGGATTGGAGATATTATGGGCCAATCAGGGGTGATCGAGGATGCTGACCGGGACGCTGAGAATAAACACGCCCCTGAGGTTCCCATGGATGATTCTTCAACGCATCTGGTTGGACCAGAACCCCATGCTGTCCCCACACAGCGCCACCCCTCTGGCCTGGGCCACCAACATCATTCCTACCTGGGTTATGGCAGCCAGCCATCCTCACTGCGTCCCCTGTACCCAAGTTCATGTCCCATCTGCCTGCAGAGCAGCGAGGGCCACATTGTATCTCAGCACAGAGCCCGTCCGTGGACTCTCATGTCACCCCAAGCAGAAGTCAGGGTCCCTACAATCCTCTCCACGTCCTGACCCTGAGTCTCCTGGACCTCTGCACCATACCCCTCCCTGCCCTGCAGCCTCCAGCTGCCCCCGACACTCCTCCCCAGCCAGCTTCCTGCCAGCTCACTAGTCTCTTCTAAAATGTAAAATGGGGCACCCGGGTGGCTCAGTGGGATAAGTGTCCAACTTTAACTCAGGTCACTCATGATCTCATGGCTGGTGGGTTCAAGCCCCACGTTGGACGCTGGGCTGACAGCTCAGAGCCTGGAGCCTGCTTTGGATTCTGTGTCTCCCTCTCTCTCTGCCCCTCCCCTGCTCCCGCTCTCTTTCTCTCTCTCTCTCTCAAAAATAAATAAACATTAAATTAATAAAAATTAAAAAAAAAGTGTAACCTTCTGTCGAGGGCTCCTTGAACCATCCTCTAAAGAACTACATCCTACTGCCCTCTCCCCCAGCTCCCTGCCCCGTGGCCATGGTATGTTTTCAGTACTACTTGTTATCTGTTAACATATCGTGTAATCTAGTCATTTGCACTGTTAATTGTCTTTCATAGCAGAACAGAATCTCCTGCTAGAATATTAGTGGGGAGTTGTGTTTGTTTTATTCTCTGATACATGTCTAGCGTGCAGAAGAACGTGGGGCACGTGGTAGGTACTAAATCAGTCTGTGTTGTATAATTGAAAGGAGGAATAAAATGGGACAGCCAAGTGTGCCCCGGATGTTTGTCTGACTGCGTCGGTGATGTGGGCTGCAGGTAGAGCCGTAGGACAGAGATGGACACATAGCTGGTGCCGGTGCCTGAGCGAGCTCACCTGGGAATGAGCAGTGGTGCAAGAAGAGGATGGAACAGTGACTGTCAGGGTAGGAGGTGTCCCAGTGAGTGTGAGCCCTGGGGGTGGAGGAAAGAACATGCAGGGTGCCACCCTGGTGACAGTCTGACTGTGAGATTTGGTGATGGGATCCCTCGGGTCTTGCTGGAGGAGGTGATGGGAATAGGGGATGTGAACGCCCTTCTGTGGGAAGGTTTCAGGGAAAATGAGAGGAACAGAGGTGGTGACATTGAGTATGGTCACAGCCTCTGAGACCTTTTCCATAAAGGGGAGAAGAGAGTGAGGTACCTGCTGTGGGAGAAGGGAGCTTACGTGGTTTGTTCAAGGTGGGGGGCATTTTTGACACATCTGTGGCAAGAAGGAATTCTGTAGAGAAGCGAGTTGGTAACGAAAGACAAGATGACTGTGGTTGAGAGGTGGCCTTGAAGTTGTGAGAGGCCCAGGCCCCTGGTGTCCACACAGGGTCCCCAGCCTCCGCAGGGCACACGGGTGTGTGTTTGCAGGAGTGAGCAGGTGGAGGAGACACGGGGACATGGGTGCCAGGCGAGCGATGGCTGGGAGGACCTTTGTCTCTTTCTTGTTGCTTCTGTCTCCCTTGGTGATCTGGGAGGGAAGGCCGTCATGGGGAGAGAGGAGGCCAGCAGCCCCCGGCCCTTGCAAGATGGGTGGCCTTGAGTCCTGGAGCGACCTGGACACATGTCTGTGCTGGCCTCCTGCCACGGTCAATTGGGTGGGTGCAGGCACACGTAGGAGGAGCATTTGGGTTAATCAGGGCAGGGGTCTTCTGGGGACATAGACCATGTGGGCAGAGGCCAAGGGGGTTGACTGCTCAGGAGGTATCAAGCTGCATGAGGAAGGAAGGCGAGGGACCCTAGACAGGCCCCCAGATCTGCATCTCAGAGACTGTCAGAAATGGCTGGGGTTTGGCTGTGAAATGACCAGAGCGGGTGAGTCGCTCTGATACGTGTCTAGATACATGTGGTGTTTCGAGAGTGCTGTGCTCGACGTGATTGTAGGGAGGTGGTGTGGCTTCACCAGCCACAGGGTCAGGAGAGAGTCGTGGGGATGGGTGACTGAGGCAAGGAGGGTGAGGTTACTGGAAGAGAGAAGCCAGGAGCTATACCCAGTGTCCTCATAAATGCTGTGGCTTGAGCATGTTGAGGGCAGAGGTGGGCTGGCTACTGGGACAGGCATCCATTTTCTGAGGTTACTGTTATGGGGAATTAGGATGTTGGCTGAAGGAGTTGGGGAGTGTTTGTGTGTCCTTGTGTCGGAGATGAATGGAGAGGATATGAGAGTCACAGAGCGACAGTGACAATGGCGATGGTGCTACTCACTGTCCTTAGTCACTTAAAAGCACGGGTTTGGTACGTTTTTCGTGACAACCTGAGGAGGAGGACGCTGTATTTCCCACACATTGAGAGAGTGAAACTCTGGCACAGAGGGTTTACAACACCAGCTTGAGATTGAATAGCTCATCAGAAATGGAACTAAGTCCGCACCCCGGAGATCAGAGTTCAGAGCCCATGTTCTCATGACTTGGCGTCCGTGCTGGACCCCACCTGCCTGCCGTGCCTGTGCACCCCTCTGAGGGAGGATGATGGCCAGGGAGCACCGAGCAGGTTGCCTAGCCTCACGGCATCTCTGGTGGGCTCAGGGCTCAGGGCCACCGTCTGCAGAGCCAGCTACATCCAGCAGAGTGGGACACAAGTGCATGAGCCCAGTGTGCACTCAGCCACTACTTTGTTTCCCCTCCAACGTTCCACTGTACAAACTTCACATGTACGGAAGAGCTGACGGAATTTTACAGTGAAGGCCTGCATGAGATTCCTCCATGGAGCTTTTACTATTCTTGTTTTATCACAGCTTCGTCCATCTCTCTATCCCCTCCAAGCATCAAACCATCATATGCTTTTTATGTATTTCAGAGTCACTTGTGGAAGTCAGGGCACATTTCCCTGGGTTCTTCAACATACGTGTCTTAAACTAGAGTTTAGTATTGATTTAGATTTTTTTTCTTTTGAGGTAAAATTTGCATAACACTAAACGCACACATTTTAAGTGAATCATCCCATTTCGCTCTGACAAATGCACGTGTGTAAGTAACCCAGACTCCTGGCGAGACGCTGAACATCCCCCTCACCACAGATCG